>NC_137793.1:73135393-73351431 GCF_963383645.1 Muscardinus avellanarius | reverse complement strand
GAAACTAAACAAAAAATCACTGGACGCGTCGGACACCGGCTGCCAGGACCGTTCTGCCTGGGCACAGGGAAGCGGGCGCGGGGATTTGGGCTGCCGGGTGTAGCCTATAAATAGCAAACTTTTAGACAGAATCAACCAACAAATGAGAGGAGCGGGCGTAAATCTGCTCTGGATACCCCCCCCCCCCTTTCCGGGACGACCTGACACCTCTTTCCCCCTTGCAAGCGCTGGGGGGGGGGTGCAGATTTAAGGAAGGGGGATGGAACTTAATTTTGTTAGAATTCACAGTAGTTTTGTCATATTGGCAAGGGAAGGGGACGCCGCCGTCTCTGACCCTCCCCACCCGCCTACCTGTGCTTCTATGCTTTCAATCCCAACCCCAGCCCCTGGTCCCCGCCAGCCAAGGCCCGGGAGAGCTGTGAATCTAGAGGGTTGGCCATTGGCGCGCAGAGGAGGAGGATCTCGAGCCCAGTTTCCCCAGGAACTACCGGAACGGCGCGCGGGGGGGCGGGGGACAGCGCCAGGATTTGAAGTTTTCTCGAGGTGCTAGGACAGGAATTTGGGTAATCTCGAATTTTAGAGGAACGTGGCAAAGAGCGAGAACAGAAAGCACAAATAAGTACCTGAAATGAAGTTTTCTTTCCCCTAACAATAGCCCTCCTGAGATAGCAAACCCCCTTTTCGGACACTTTGCTGGACCCCTGGGCCCTGGCTGGACGCACTTCAGAGCACTGTCCTAGTGGACTTGCGGCCGAAAGCGCTTGGAAAATCTCTCCCTACAGGGATGGCGCCCTGGGTTGTTCCTCCCCTGGTACCGCCCATCCCCCCGGGTTATTGTGCTTTCTCCGAGTCTGCTCACACCTGCCCTCAAGAAGAAAGCTAATTATCTAATTAAGTGGGAGTACTGGCAATTCATCGTCCACCCTTCCTCTTTGCGATGACCAGGGCAGAGAAATGGGTGGTGATTGGGTTAGTTCGGTGTTCAATTTCATTCAATATCCTCTAAATTAAAACCCTCGAGGGGAACCGACACGCGCTCCCCACTTCAACTCCTCACCTTCCCCGCCCCAGTTCAGGAGATGGCCTAGATTTATCTGGGATGTCTCCAACAATAACCAAGGTCAATAGAAGAGTCAACGCAGGTGAGTGTGAAGATTGGAGAAACTGAGGACGCTGCCGCTGAAGCCAGTTACCGGCGAGAAAGGGCCGCAGGCTGCAGGTGAAGAGAGTTTGTGCTACTGCCCTTAGGGATTCCGAAGGGGTTCTCCACTAGGACCTGGGGGTGGGGCCAGCACGCCCAAAGGGCCTAAGGGAAGTCTCTAGCTGGAAGGAGGAATGGGAAAGCCTGAGGGCCAGTGTGCTTTTTCTTTCCGCTGCCCACCTGGGCCTAGCACCACCTGCATCCTCTGCGCGGAAAGGTCATATGTACTGCCACTCCCTCCAGCCGCGAAGAAAAAATCTCTGACTCAGTTGCTTCCCGCCAGTTGCCTCCTTAGAGCATCAAAAGTTAACTTTGCCTCGGGATCCAGCCGAATTTGGAGTAGACAAGGGCAGCGTTGTTAAGGAGGTTAGAGCTGCAGACCTCGCCAGGAGGCGTGCCCGCCGCCAGCTACTCCGCGCAGACAGGTGCGCGCTGGGCATCCTTTCCGGCCCCAGAACCCAGCGCTCCGGGTGCTCGGGCTGATCCCGCAGTGCCCTGGCATCCGCGGTACGGCCCCAGGGCTCCTAGGCTGGGTTGGGGGCTGCCCAAGGTCTCTGGGCACCCCGCCTGGCTTGGGCGTCTAAGGCTCCTACCTGCCCCGGGCCTTCGCGCTCCAATTGTTCACCCGCCGGCGGAGCCCGCCTTCGTCCTCGCCTCGACTCTCCCCAGGACCCCCCCCCCCCTGCTAGACTCGGGAGGTCTCTCCCAGGGATTTGGACTGGACCAGTGTTCCCAGGCGGCTTTTTGGACTTTGCTAGGCTGTGCGAGCCCCTCGGAGGTCCAGGCCGCGCCTCCACCTTTTAATCTTCCCAGCACTCATTATCCCCATGTGCCCCCCTCATCCCACCACCACACCACAACCCAGGCTTCGAAACTGTAAACTCCGCAAAGAAAACAGGTGGGAAGACACCTTGTGGGTCGAGTGTGGAGGTCAGGAGGGTTTTCTCAAAGGGACGCACGGGCAGTGTCCCTATGGCTGTCTTCAGCGAGAGGCTCACGTCCATCGCTTTATGCCTCGGGGAAAGCTGCCCAGCGTGATAGATCTTTTTAGATCCCATCACTGGAAGAAAAATCCTGGTGATAACGATTATCTCCCGTTCGCGCTATCTTGCCATCACCCCAATTCATCTCCCTCTCGCTCCAACCCCTGGGGGAGATGAGGAGGGTCGAGAGCTGGCGGAGGACGGGCGGACCCGCTGCCCTCAGATGGAGCGGAGGGGAGGAAGCGCGAAGCCACCTCATCCGACGCTTTCCGCTCCGGGCTGGGGAGTGGGGAGGGAGGACACGGTGGGTCTCTCTCTCTCTCTCTCTCTCTCTCTCTCTCTCTCTCTCTCTCTCTCTCTCTCTCTCTCTCTGCCAAGACTTTCAAATGATTTTAGTCTGGTGCTCCGGTCTATCCATATACATTTCCAATCTCATGGCTCATAAACTATTAGCAAAATGGTTTCATTATTCACCTTCTGTACCCTACAAAAGGGAGAAGAGACGGGAGCGGGAGGCGGGAGGGGGGCAGTCGTCGGACACTAGTTAACAGCGGTGCCGCCCGCGTTTAAATCGTGGCTCAGGCTGCCTTTTTCACACTGACACTCAAACAAATCTGGTCTGTTTCCAAGGATCTGTAGCCGACCCCTTCTTTCTCTCCCCCCACCCCATCTGTCTGTTTGCCCCCCCCTCTCTCTTTCTCTCTCCATCTTCACTATCCATCTCTCCCTAATACTCGGGTTTCTAGAAGGACCAGATGAATAGCCAAGATACTGCAAATCCATTATTTGTTTAATTACGTATCATCAATAAGGCACCCCTTTTGGGTCCGACACACATAATTAATTGCCTATAATTGCTATCCCTGGCCCGGTTTGGGTGGAGGTGTTAATGGGACTCATCCTAAGACCGGAGTCTGGGGTGGTAGCCAAGAAGTCAGATAGATGCAGGGTTTTGGTGTGGTTTTAGGGTTCCCAAGCGGGCCGCGTCCTGACCCCGCTTCCTCCGGCGGGGACAGTGGGGCAGCGGTGGTGAAGCGGAGCGTCGGGACTTGGGGAAGCGTGCGCACGCACTCACTCCTATTCCTAGGGAATGTGTGATAGACTGGTGAATGGGGTCTCAGAATTCAGCGAAAGAAGACGGAGCCATCGGGCCTTATTCGGGGTCTTTGATTCCGAGAGGCTGGGGGGAAAGTCTTTGAATGAAAGCAAATACTAGCCAAGTAAGTGACTAGGAGGCCTCAGAACTGGCTGCCTGGGACTTAAGAGAAACTGCGGGCAGGCGGCGGGCGCAGCCTCCAGCGCGAGGAAGCCCGGCTGGCTCCTCGGATGGGGTCGTGGGTGATACTAGGTGTCTCCACGAATACTTTTACTTTTCATATAAATAATATATTTTAGCTAAAATGGTTATCAGTTCGCCCCACCCCCACCCCAGCGCACACCCTTGTGAAAACGCCAGGCAAGTGAGCGTGCGGCAATTATCCCTGGATATGGAAACCAATCTGGCTGGGAGAGGCCCGGGCGCAATCGCCGGCGGCGGCGGTGGCGGCGCCGCGCGGGTCCGCGGACTCCCCGGCGCTGGCTGGGTCACCGCGCCGCGCGGCCGCCGCTCGCCCGCTGTTTAATATACATGGGGTGGGAACCGAGGGATGCGGATCTCCGCGCCTGCCTGTCCAGTAGGAAAAAAAAAAAATCAATTTGCTATTTATTTTTGAAATATATAGATTTAGAGAATTTTTTTCAGCCCGACCCCCTTCAAGAACGGTGGCCCCCATTTAATTACGTCTTTTAATGACTTTCCCCTTATTTGCCGTCGCTCCTTCACGTGAAGGAAGGCGGGGGGGTGTGGGGTGGAGTTTCTTGGGGAGGTTTTCAATTCTGATATCTTCAAAAAGATTTGCCTTACGTGTTAATTGCGTGCTGTTAAGCACATCTGGGACCGCGTGCTGACCAACTCGGACCAACTTTTAATTAACACATTGACCTGGCGGAGAAGCAGCCGCCCAGCCTCCCCCTAGAAATATGTATATTAGCAGCGCAGAAGCCGCGCGGCCTGCGCCGCCAGATGCGGGCGAGGAATTGCCTGCGTCGAGGGGCGGGAGGGGGTGCAAATTGCAACCGCTTACTCTGGGTCTGGGAACGTTTTCCTCGCCGCCTCACCTCTGGGAAAACGACAAAGAAAAAAAGAGTAAACGACCGGCTCCCGGAGCTGGCCGCTTACATCCTTTAGCTCGACTTGACAGGGGGGGGGGGGGGGGTTGGGGAAGAAGACCCTCCCAAACCATTTTCTAACAGGCTGACTGGGCCTGAGTTTAGTTCTCAGGCGCGAGCCTTTTAAAAGGACCTAGTTATGTTAATGAATATAGGACGCCTGGGGGGAACGGGCCGCACCAGTTGCCTTCTGTGGCTTTGGCCTTCTTCCTCCTCCCCGCCTTGGCTGGAGGCTCTCGGAGGCTGAGCCACAAACTCCAGGGCCCCATCTTAGCTAGCTAGAGACTTAGGTGTCCTACCTGCTGGGAGCACACTGCCGCCAAGCTATAGCAAAGGAAATCAGTGGCTGTCTTTAGGAGGAGAGGCGCCCCCCCAGAGCGTGGGTTCTTCCGGGACGATCTTTTAGTTAAAGCCAGGCAAACCCCAGTTGGAGGGAGAAAGAAACCAGAGAGAGCAGCTCAGGAGACACCACCCACAGCTATATAATTTCACCCGGGTAATTTCATTCAGAACTGATGGCGTTTCATTGGAGTGTCTTCCAAGTGAGTGCCTAGCCTGCATCCCTGTGGAGCACAAATGCGGGTTAATCCCCAGATACGCACTCATTTTCTCTTTCCGCATCTAATCTCAACTGCCTGGCTCTTCTAAGCCCTTAGCTTCCGCACACAAACCTATAAAAAAAAATGTCAGAGTGGTGTTCCTTCTCCCAGCCATAAAGAAGTTGGAGTGAATCACTCCCCAGTTACCATTTAATGTCCCTACCTGAAAACGGCTGAAGTTCTTGAGATGTTTTTATTCCACAAAACACAACTTTTCAATATCTACGCAGACCCAGCATCATGAGACTATGTCACAATAAATTCACAGCTCTAAGTATGTCGATGTTTTGGAAACTTTACTGAAATGAAATCGATCCCCAAATTACTTCCATTTTTTTTTCTTTCTTACTCTTTTTTTGTCTTAACCTCCAATCTACTTTTTCTAGATACTTATCAGACAATCTGCAAATTTTGAGACTAAAAGAATGGAAAATAAAGACTGGAGAACAAAGTTTTATTACTCAGTATTCCTCTCAGTTCCTGCAGATCTTTTCTATATTCAGATAAAGGTGTAATCAAAGCACATCTTTGGACAGGGAAAAACCAATCAGTTGGTAAATTACAATGTCCCTCTGCAAAGATAAGGCCTCTAGAAAGTTAGCTCAAGCATTGCTCCAACAGCTCTGAGTTTCAGTGGACCACAGCCACTTACTTCAGCTCAAAAATTGATCTGCAAAATTGCAGTACACACCTGATATCCAGGGGAAAACAAGAGTTGGTAACTCCAGCTGGTTCTTCTTTTGATTTACTCTGCCGGGTAAAATGTATGCTGGGGTGTTTTGATAAGGGGGAAAAAAAGGAGTCAGCAGTTTGATTTGGAAACTCTTTTATTGCTGAATATGGCTGCAGGTTTAGACTAAAGAATGTGTTTCTGCTGGGGACATTTGCATGACACATCCATATGCATTAGCAGCTGCACGGTGTTATATCATCAGTTCCTGTAAGCATTTATCTTTTCTTCTCCCTTCTGTCTCTCTCAAAGGAAGTAGGTAAGTGGTTTATAGGAAAACCATATAGACTTTAAAGATGCATAAATGGTCCCATGTCCTTCAGGCCCTCAGCACCTAATTGGCCTATAACAACCTGTTTCTTTTGAACACTTTGGAATTTTTTAAGTAGCTAACCTCCCTGGTTACTTTTTAAAATTAAAATAATGGGCTAATAGTATATAATATATAACAAAAGAATTATCCAGAGAAAGGAGACATAGAGAGTTCAATGCTATATTCAAGAAAAAAAAAGGTATTGTCAATGTCCTTCTGCTGATTTGCTTAGTGACTTTGCAGAAAAACTTTTCATTAGGTCATTTCTTACCATCTTCAGTCTTCACTTGGCAAGGTATAGTGATGGTGTCAGAGAGCACAACAGCAATTCTGGGAGATGCCTGCATTTCGCACATTGTATGAGCTATGTACAAGGGCTATTGTCTAATTTTCATAGCGATCTTCTGCATCTGTTTCTACCTCGACCATATTTCATGTGTCTGATTCTCCCCGATTCCAGTGGTCTGTAAACAGTAGGACTCACAATGTCAAATGGAAATCAGGATGAAACAGGGTTTTTATATTGTCTAGTTAAAATATATCAGTAAGGTTATTTTTTTTTTTTTTTAGAAAATCTGTGCATTGTAAAGTTGGGGTGACTAGAAACATATAGGTCTAAATCAAGAAACTAAACAGAAGTGCATTTTTGAAAATCACCTTTTGGCAGGTGTGGTAGTACATACCTGTAATCCCAATACTTGGGAGGCTGAGACAGGAGGATTGCAGGTTGAAGATCAGCCTTAGCAATTTAGTTTCAAAAAAAAAAAATTAAAAGGGCTGGGGCTTTATCTTAGAGGTAGAATGACGCTGTGTCCAACCCCAAGTACAAAAGGAAATAAGTAAAAATAAAAAGGAAAGAATCTCTTATTTCTGATTAAAACCAGTGTCATAAAATTATTTGAGAATAATTTGAATCATTCAGACTATTTGATCAGGTCAAAATCTTGAAATATGGCTATATTATGAAGTAAAACAAAGCCCTTGTGTATATACATAAACATAAGCAAACAAAAAGATAATAATCCTCAAGAATTATGATGATTAACAAAGATACGCAGTAGAGATATTATAATTTTCCCCATTTTTGTACTTTTTTAGGTCATAAGAGAAGTTAGAGGGAAAAAATTAAATGGCAATAATTAGTAAAATGGTGCCATCTATTTTTTATCTACTTGAAACTAATATAAACAACTGTACAAATGTGTAAGCACAATGACACATACATATGCATGAGTATAAATGATAATCCAATTTTATGTCTTGTTTCCAGATGTTTGTAAATACTACTAGTGATTGATTTGACCTAACCAAAAATTTGAAGGATCTCTGCCATTCGACCAAATCCTAAATGTTTTAGGTATTGCATGGAATAATTTTCTCTTGTCCTTCATTTGGGCAAGCTTTCTTTTTCTTTTTTTTGGGGGGGGTTCTTTTTTAATTCTTCAACTTCAAAACAATAATCCACTACAATATAATACGAATAAAAAGTAAAGCCAGTTGCCTGATGCTTTATAATGGAAAAGTTTACCAGCTTCATTATTTTACTATATTAATTATATCATTGATAAGTGTCCATTGTTAGGGCTAGTTAGCGCTGTTCTTTAGATTAGAACACTGTGCTGAATGGATCTTGTTGTTAATTGTCTTTGTACCCTAGAGTCACATATTACATCCCCAAGCCCTGACTGGCCCTGCTAAATTGTATGCCAGAGGTAACAGGAGGCCAGCCAAGGGACATACAGCCAGAATGTGAATATATTTACACAAACCAAAGAAAAAACTTTTCTTTTAGAGTGTCTATTATTACTTGTAGAATTAAATAGAGAAAAGAGGGAATATATCTCTGCAATCCAAACAAAATCTCCCCGCAAGATTTATCAGAGAGCAGAGACAAGGGGCAGAGAATTAATACCCAGTTGAGTCCACAAGGAGAGTAGGCATGATGAACACTACTGTACTTAACTCAGTCCCGGCATATCATTTAAAGCTCTTACACATAGAATAATATTACTTCTTGCTTGTCTTGAGATTGGATTTTTGATTTTAAACATTTCTGGAAGGCATGGTGGAGCATGCTTGTAATCCCAGTACTCAAAAGGCTGAAACAGGAGAATCACATGTTTGTGACCAGCCTCAGCAACTCAGTAAGGCACTCCACACCTAGTGAGACCCTGTTCCAAAATAAAAAATAAAATAAGACTGTGGGTGTATCTCAGAGACAGAATGCCTCTAGGTTCAATTACTAATGTCACAAAAAAGAAAAACAAATTTTTCCTGGAAATACTAATGGTATCAGTAGATTTGGAAAATGGGGAAATCTGAAAAATGATTTACTTACTTGCCTACTTATCCACCTCTTAAGTATGTGTATGAAATAATTCTATTTCTACCTCAAAGATTTTTTTGTCATAAGTCACAATATAGGCTCTTATCTAACAAAGATAAGACAGACTATTACAATGGGTGACCCTTCACTCAGCAAATCTAAATCACAAAGCAGAGAGAAGCTTTGTTAAGTTGTTATTTGACTGTGTGGTCATTCACTTACTCAGATTCATTTACAAGAAGGCTGAGCCAAGTTGTGTGTTTTCAAAACTCAGTGCCTAGGAGTGATAGGTAAGGAGCTCAGTAGTCATCACTACCTGTTCACAAGGAAAATGACAGTAACAGCAAGACAAGTGAACAACCTAAAGAAACAGCAGTCCTTCTTAGAACCAGTAGAGAAGTAAGGTCGCAAGGCAAACCACTGTTCCCACATTGGAGAGATAGGCAGCTGTAGAGAGTCACAAGGTACCAGAGTAGGAACGCAGGGGTAGAAACATCTGTGGGAACAAGTGCCAAGGTAGGAAAACATGAACTGTAATTGAGAAATTGCTGGAGGCCCAGTGTGGATAAGTCTAAACGTTAAACACTCAATGGGAACCTATTCACAGGCTGGCACCCACACATTTTTGTGTTTTGACATTTTTTTTTAACCTCTTGGAGCTTTACCAGGTTCTCACAGTGAGAATCTGACAGAAATTCCCTCTATTACAGTGAGAGGAAAGGAAAAGAAATTATTTTGAAATTTAATACAGCATTCTATTTTGTTTTAACAAGGCTTATGCTTGGAAGAAACTATTTTGTGAAAGCCTCATTGGGATTTTCTCAGAGCCTAATTTACCTAAGGGAAGGGGAAACCCAGCTGCAACTTCCCTTAGCCTTCCATCTGGGGAAGGGGAGTTACCTAACTCCACAACCCCTCCTAACCATCCCCAACTACCCTGTCCCACCTTAAGTCAGGAGAGGGTCTGAGAAACACATGCCAAATGCATAGTCTAGGGGCCCAGGCTCTCCCCAAAGACTGACACCAAGTCAGAGGACTAGAGAACATCCCCTACCACCACGATATTGCCACTAATTACTAAAAGCCTACTTTGTTTGGTTCCTTATGTCCACCTTTCAGTTAGAAATTACAAGACATATTAAAAGGCAAAAACATTTGAAGAGACTGAATAAGTATCAGAAACAGTCAGATATGGCAGTGATGGTGGGATGATCAGACCAGAGGTTGTTTGTGTGATCCTCCTGTCTCTGCCTCCCAAGCGCGGGGATTATAAGCGTGCGCCACCACGCCTGGCCAGAGTTTTTTTTTTTTTTTTTTTAAAGATTAATATGCAGCCGGGCGTGGTGGCGCACGCTTGTAATCCCCACGCTTGGGAGGCAGAGACAGGAGGATTGCACAGGTTCGAAGCCAGCCATGTGCACTGGCTTAGGAGACCCTGTTTCCAAATAAAAATGTAAAAATAGGTCTGGGAGTATAGCCCGGAGATAGAAGGGCTTCCAGGAACCCCAGTACCACACACACACACACACACACACACACACACACACACACAAAAGATTAATATGCTACATAATTTAATAGAATAATCAGCACGTAAGAACAGATGGATAATGGAAACAGAGATAAAAAAAACTTAAAAAGTGAAATGCTGAAGATTAAGAACACTATAACAGAAATTCAGAACACTATAACAAAGTTTGCCTTTGATGGGCTTCTTAGTAAGTAAGTTGGACTTGACTGCTGAAAGAATCTCTGAGCTTGATGCTATGTCAATAGAAATTTACAAAACTGAAAAGCAAAAAAAAAAGAAAGAAAGAAAGAAAAAAGAAAAAGAAAAAAAGAAAAAAAGAGAGAAACTGGAAAAAATATAGAACAAAATATCCAAGAATTGTGGGACAACTGAAAAGGGGTCACATACACACAACAAGCCACACTTGAAGAAGAAAGGCGTGGAAGCAGTATTTGAAGCAATAGTGACTCAGCTGTTCTCCATAGCAATATCAGACACCAAATAGATCCAGGAAGCTCCCCAAAACTCCAAGCCAGAGCAGTGCACAAACAACTACACAGGCATATCATATGCAAAATCTGGAAAATTAAAAACCAAAAAATCTTTAAAGAAGGAAGAAGGGGACAACAACAACCAAAAAAGAAAGAAAATCTTTAGGTACATAGAGAGAACCAAAGATAAGAAGCAGATCTAATTTATCCTCAAAACACATGCCAATGGGAAATGATGTGAAATGTTTAGAGTTGAGAGAGACAAACCCCCACCAACTTAGAATTCTGTACTCAAAAAAAAAAAAAAAGCAAAGGAGAAATACTTTCTGAACTAACAAAAACTGAGAGAATTTGTTGGTATTAGACTTATCTCACAAAAATGTTTTTTAGAGCCAATTGTGGTGGCACATGCCTGTACTCCCATTAGTTGAGAGGCTGACAAGAGGACTGCAGTTTCAAGGCCAGTATCAGAAACTTAGGCCCTCAGCAACTTAGTGAGCCCCTGTTTCAAAATAAAAATAAAAATAAAATAAAAACGACTGTGGAGGGGTATAGTTTGAAGGCAAATCCCCCTGGGTTAAGTACCAGGAAAAAAAGAAAAGGAGGAAACTGAGCCTGGGTGCACACCTGTAAACCCAGTACATGGGAAACTGAGACAGGAGGATCACAGATTTCAGGTATGTGGTCGGCAACTTAATAAGACTCAGCAACTTAGACGATGTTTAAAAATATAAAAGGGCTTGGGGTACAGCTCAAATGTAGAATGTCTGAATTCAAGAGTTGAATCCCTAGTAACAAAAAAAATAATTATAAAAGTTAAAAAATAAGCTGGGTATATTGAGGCATGTCTATAACCCTAGTACTTGGAAGGCTGAGACAGGAGGATCACTGGTTTATGGCCAGCCTCAGCAACTTAGCAAAACCCTGCTTAAAATTTAAAAATAAAATAGGATGTGTTGTGTACTTGGTGGCAGAATGTCTCTGGATTAAACTTCTAATATCAAAAATTTAGAGCTGGGCATTGTGGTTCATGCTTGTAAGACTAGCATTCCAGAGGCTGAGACAGGAGGATCATGGTTCACAGTCTCAGCTACTACTTAGTGAGGCCCTTTGCAACTCAGTGAGACCCTGTTTCAAAATAAAAATAAGAAATCAGGCTGGGGAGACAGCTCCGAGGTAGAATGCCCCTGGGTTCAATCCCAGTACTGCAATAAATAAATAAAAAATAAATAAATAAATAAATAAATAAATATATGACATAGGTAAAATTTGGATCATACATAAGGGAAAATTAACAGTGAATGAATAAATAAAGGAAAATAAAAACTTCCTTTTCTTGTTTTTAATGAATCAAACAAGTAACAGTTGGTTCAAAATGATAACCACAAATTTGATTATAGGCATGTATATTCACACTTATACATGTTTATGCACAATGGGAAATGGGTGACAGCAGTGGTCCTGGGGTTGGGAGAGGGGAATTAGGAATAGTTTATAAAGTATTTGTGCTACCTGTGATGTGGCATATTTTTATTTAGAAGTGAACTTGGATTAGTTACAAATGTATCTTGCCAACTGTAGGATAACCTCTTTAAAAAGGCTTTTTTTTAAAAAAAAGACAACATAACAGATATGCTAAGAGAGAAGAGAAAATAATGTTATATATGATGCACAATTTAAACACAAAAGGCAACATAAAGTAGGGGGTAAAAAATAGAAAAAAGAATAATGTTAACAAATAGAAAACATAATAAATGTGGTTGTTAGTCAAAGTATATCAGTAACCATGAAATATCAATGATTTAAATGCACCAATTAAAAGACAAGTTGTCAGAGTTGTTCAAAAACCAGAGCCTAATTGTATGTTGTCTATATGGACACAGTTTACATATAAAGAAACATTGGTCGGGCATGGTGGCGCACGCTTGTAATTCCAGTACTCGGGAGGCTGAAACAGGAGGATTGCAGGTTCGTGGATAGCCTCGGCTACTTAGTGAGGCCCTCTGCAACTTAATGAGACCCTGCTTCAAAATTAAGAAATAAAAAATGGGACTGGAAAGTGTAGCTCAGAGGCAGCATGTCCCTGGGTTCAATATTCAGTTTTGAAAAAAAATTTAAATATAAAAAATATAAAAAAACACAAAACAAAAGGGAAATAAATGAAGAGAGATGCACTGTGTTAACCCTAATCAAAAGAAAGCAGGAATAGCTATAATAATTTCAAACAGAGTTGACTTCAGATCAGGGAAATTTATCAGCAATAAGAGAACCATTACACAACCATCAAGAGTTAATACTTCAAGAAGTTATAACAACCTTTAATACATGAACACCTAATAACAGAGAGTCAAAATATGAGAGGCAAAAACTGATAGACCTGTAAGGAAAAATAGATAAATCCACGATTATATTTGAAGACTTAAATACTCCTTGCGCAGAAAGGGACAGATCCAGCAGGCAGAAAATCAGTAAGGACTTAGTTGAGCTCAATAGTATCATCAATCAACTGGATATAATTGACATCTATAGACTACCTCATCCTAGAACAACTTATACATTCTTTTTAAGTTCACATGAATGTTCACCAAAATAGACCTCGTTCTGAGCCATAAAACACACTTTAAATTTTTAAAAAAGAACAGAAACAACACAATCTCTACTCTTAGATCACAGTGGATTTAAACTACAAACTCAATAATGGAAAGATAGCTGAAAAAACTTAAAATATGTGAAATTTAAACAACACACTTCTAAATTAACCATAAGTGACAGAAGAAATCTCAAAAGAACTTAAAAATATTTAAGTAAGTAAAAATAGAAGTATACCCTATCAATATTTGTAAAATGCAGTAAAAGCAGTATTTAGGGGAAAATTTATAGCATCAGATTTGTATAATTTGGAAAAGGTTATATCTAAAGTCAATAATCTAAGCTTCTAACTCTAGATACCAGAATAGACAAAGCACATAAATTCCAAAACAATCAGAAGAAAAGAAATGACATAAACTAGAGAAGAAACCAATGAAATTGAAAATAGAAAATCAATAGAGAAAAATCAACAAAACCAAATGCTGTTTTTTTAGAAAGTTCAGTGAAGGGGCGCGGGCGGGGATCCCTTAGGACACACCCCACCCACCAGGAAGGCCCTGGAGGTCCGGGCCACATGGCCCAGACCCCAGGCAGGTGGGCAGGCACGGGCGGGGCACCCTTAGGTGACCCCCCCCCCACCCGGAAGGCCCCGGGAGGTCCTGGAGGCAAGACCCAGACCCAGGGCTGGTGGGCGGGTACGGGTGGGGCACCCTTAGGAGACCCCCCTCCCACCCGGAAAAGAAAAAAATTTTTCATCTCTACTGAGTGCCTGATCCCACATCCTCCCCAAACCACATATACCCTCTTCTCTTATTTTTTTTTTTTTTTAAAAAAGGGAAACGCAAAAAGAAAAATATTCCAGAGGGGTTAAGATGGCCCCGGCGACAGCTAGAATATTGGAGATGCAGACAAAACATATCCATCTAAACTGGAACTTTTGGGAAAATTCCCCGTGAAGGAGGACTGCTGCTTCTCTACATCGTTAAGAATCCTGGACATCACCTGTAAGGAGAGAGTCTAGCAGAGACCTAGGAGGAAGGCGGTGGTGGCAGCAGTGGCAGAGATGGTGGTGGAGACTTGGATTTGGGAGAGGCAGACATCTGATCCAACCCACCCTGATCCTCTGAAGAAATTACTGTCGCGCATGCTTAGGAACACTGGACATTATGCAGTATGGGAAAAGAGCTTGGGAAAGATTTGAGATGGTGGAGGCAGTCACATTGGCAGTGGCAAGTACTCAGGGGAGGCAGAGATCTGATGTAATACACCTGGAACTTTTGAAGAAATTACCTCAGAGGCAGAATACTACCACCAAGCACCCTTGGGAACATGGAACAGCCTGCTGGGTGAAGAGGGTGCTCAGATCAGAGCCTGCCGAGGGGTGAGGCTGGTGCCGGGCCAGCGAGGCTGGGATCGGAGCCTGCTGTGAGGCAAGGCTGCTACTGAGGCCTCCGAGGCTGGGATCTGAGCCTGCTGTGGGGTTAGGCCAGTGCCGGGGTCAGCGAAGCCAAGATCGAAGCTTGTTGTGAGACAAGGCCGGTGCTGGAGCCTCTGAGTCCGGAATCAGAGCTTGCCGAGGTCAGCAAGACCGGGATCGGAGCCAGCCATGAGGCAGGGCCGGTGTTGGGGCTTCCAAGGTCGGGATTGGAGCCAGCTGATGTCTTAGGCCAGTGCTGGAGCCAGTGAGGCCGGGATCAGAGCCTGCTCTGAGGTAAGGCCGGTGCTGAGGCCTCCGAGGCCGGAATCGGAGCCTGCTGAGGGGTTAGGCCAGTGCCAGGGCCATTGAGGCCGGGATCAGAGCCTGCTGCGAGGCAAGACCGGTGCTGGGGCCTCCGAGGCCTGGATTGGAGCCTGCCGAGGGGTTAGGCCAGTGCCGGGGCCAGTGAGGCCGGGATCGGAGCCTGCCTTGAGGTATGGCCGGTGCTGATGTCTCCGAGGCCAGGATCGGAGCCTGCCAAGGGGTGAGGTCAGTGCCGGGGCCAACAATGCGGGGATCGGAGCCTGCCATGAGGCAAGGCCGCTACTGAGGCTTCCGAGGCAGGGTTAGGCTGGTGCCGGGGCCAGCAAGGCCGGGATCGGAATTGGAAACTGCTGTGAGGCAAGAACAGTACTGGGACTTGCGAGACCAGGATAGGAGCCTGCTGAGGGGTTAGGCAGGTGCCAGGGTCAGCGAGGCCAGGATTGGAGCCTGTCGTGAGGCTAGGCCGGTGCTGGGGCCTCTGAGGCCTGAAGAGGAGCCAGCCGAGGGGTAAGTTCAGTGCGGGGGCTAACGAGGCCAGGATCAAGGCCTCCCGTGAGGCAAGGCTGGTTCTGGAGCCAGCGAGGTCGGGATCAGAGTCCTCCAGGTGGCCAGGCCACTACTGGGGCCGTCAAGAGTGGGATCGGAACTTGCAATGCAGCATGCACAGAGAAATAGCACAGAAGATAAATCCAGATGCTTCCCCTAATTAGCAAGAACTAAGAGGAAAGGGGTAACAGGAGGAGGTCGAGTAGTAGAAAGGGCCCTATTGAGAAGCAATTAAGGTGACCAATCAGCGAGGAGGGGAGGGGATAGGATGGAATCTCTTTAAAACTCATGAGGTACATAAACAATTATATCAAAGATATAATTAAGCATGGGATCGAGGGAGGGGAAGGGAATGGGATGGGGATTGGATGAGGGCTTATTGGATGATATGTGCTTGTATATCCTCTCAAGTCTTGTATTCCAAAGTGATGTATGATTACAAAAATAAATAAATAAATAATAAAATAAAATAAAATAAAATAAAATAAAAACAGGATCTTGCTAGGTTGCCAAGAGTCTCACTATGTTACTGAGGCTGATCTTGAACCTGCTATCCTCCTGTCTCAGCCCAAAGTACTGAGATTATAGGCATGTGCCACCACACCCAGCTAATGATTCACTTGTAAATGAATTTGCACATTGACCTCAGATGTTTCCTTCAGCCTCAAATCCAGGGAGACTTACCCATACTCCCCATAGGGCCTTTATGACACATTTCATACTAATGTTATTATGGTTTATCTACTTAGACCTCTGTCTCTCTTTTTCTGTGTGTTGCTTCTCTTCCTCAGTGCCAATACGGGACCTAATGCAAGTGAGTCCTTAGGAAGATACTGCTTAGTGGGTGGCTAGATGACATCTGCTGGAGAGAGACATGGGGCCATAGCTTATGTGTTCACTGGCTTCTACAATCCTGATCCTTATGTTCTGTTCTGCCTTCTTTGTGCTCTTTCAAGCATAATCAGAGAGAGAAGATGATACCAGGTTTTGAGCCCCCATTTGGGCCATTCTAGGGGATATTAGGGTCAGCTTACCAGTAGAAATATGTCCCAGTCTAACAATGTAGGGATGTGTTGCAAAACTGGAAATAAACTAGTTCATCAATAATCAATTAATAAGCTGGGCACAGTGCTGCACACCTGTAATCCAGTACTTGGGAGGTTGATATGGAAGGATCACAAGTTAGAGGCAGCCTCAGCAACTTAACAAGTTCCTGTCTCAAAATAAAATATAAAATGGGGCTGGGGAGTGTATCTCAGAGGTAGAATGCCCTTGGGCTCAATCTCTAGTACCACATACAAAATAATTAATCTCAGTATATTTATGCAATGGAATCCTACACAGAGGTTCAAATGAGTAAACATTTACTACATGCAAAATGTGTGAACAAATCTCATCTATGACAAACACATAGAACCAGACTAAAAAAGTAAATATTTCATTCATGTACAGTTTAAAAAAAAAAAGAAAGTTCAGTGAAGTTGAAGAGCCCCTAACTAGGCTCATTAAAAGAGAGAAGATACAAATTATTAAAATCATAAAGAAAGAGGAGACATCACTACATATCGCATGAACATTAAAGAGATAATAATGTAATACTATGGACAACTCTAATACCACAAATTTGATAACTTAGATGAAAAAGACCAATTTATGGAAAGATATAATCTCTCAAAATTTACACAAAAAGAAATCTGATTAAAGAAGTTGAATAAATAATCAATAGCCTCCTAAAACAGAAAACATGAGGCCGAGTTGAGTTCACTGGTGAACATTTAAGAAAGAATTTATATTAAATTTATAAAATGTCTTTCAAAAGAGATTTTTATGATAATAACATTACCCCACTATCAAAAAACAGATGAAAAATTGGCAGAAAACTAAACTTCAGACTAATAATTTTTATGAATACAGATGCAAAAATTCTTGACAAAATAGAATCCAAGAACAGAAAAAGATAATTACATACCAGAATCAAGGACAATCCCCTTACCAGGTATTCAAGGCTAATTCATCATTCAAAAATCAGTTAATATAACCCATCACATTGGCAGCCAAAAAAAAATAAATCACAGGATCATATAGTAGATGTCAAAAAATATTTGGAAAAAAATCCAGAATCCATACATGACTTAAAAAAATCAGGAAACTATAAATTGAGGGGAATTAAGGATATTAAGGAATATCTATACATATCTACATGGATGTCACAATTACTGTTGAGAAATTCAATGCTTTCCTAATAAAATTAGGAACAAAGCAAGAATGTTTCCTCTCTCCACTACTTTTTTTTTCTTTTTTCTTTTTTTTTTTTTTTTGTGGTAACTGGGGATGGAACCCAGGGGCATTCTACCTCTGAGCTACACCCCCAGTCCTATATTTAGTCTTTTATATTTTTTGAAACAGGGTCTCACTGAGTTGGGAAGGGCCTCGCTAAATAGCTGAGGCTGTCCTTTGACCACAATCCTCCAGTCTCTACCCCCTAATGCTGGAATTACAAGCTTCTGCCACCACGCCTGGCCCATTAATTTTCAATATCATACTGGAAGTCCTAGATAATACAATGAGAGAAGAAAAGGAAATATGAGATATTCATTGGAAAGCAAGAAGCCAACCTTTCTTTTTTATTAGTTAACATGATGGATTATGTAGAAAATCTGAAAGAATAAGCAAAAAACCTTCAAGAAACTAACAAGCAATTATAGAGAGATCACTGGATACAAAGTTAATATATAAAAGGCAGTTGCTTTCCTATAGTCCAGTAATGAACAAATAAAACTTGGAGTTAAAGTCATATTATCCATTAAATCAAATGGAAATATTGAATGTTTACATATAAATATAAATTTAAAAACCACACTACTCTGAAGAATTTTTTTAAAAATTAAGTAATCAAAAAACATTTTATGTTCATGGATGGGAAAATTTACTATTATCAAGATGTTAGCTCCTTGTTAGCTTCGACTTTACCTATAGATTTGATGCAATCCCAGTGTTTTTAATTTTGTAATAAAAATTTCAGAAAGTTGTCTTGTGGATATTGGCAAGCTAATTCTAATTTTTATAGGAAAAGGCAAAAGACCCAGAATAGCCAATTTTATATTGAAGATCAAAGTCAGATGAGTGACACTATTCAACTTCAAGACTTACTTTAAAGCAGCAGTAATCAGAACAGTGTAGTATTGAAGGAAGAGTAGATGAATAGGTCAATGTAACAGAATATAGTACAGAAATAGACCAATACAAATATAGTCAATTAGCCTTTGACAGGGAATAGACAACGAATGGAGCAAAGACAGTCTTTAAAAAAATATGCTGAGCTGGTCATGGTGGTGCACACTTGTAATCTCGAGATTTGAGAGGCCAGCTTCAGCAACTTAGTGAGACCCTGCTTCTAAATAAAAAAATAAAATAGGGATGGGGGTGTAACTCAGGATACCCCTGAGTTCAATCCTTAGTACCAAAAAAATAAAGGTACTGAAACAACTGAGCATCCACATGCAAAAGAAGACGAAGTAGGAGAATCTAGACGCACATCTTATGCCATTAATAAAAATCAATACATATTATAGACCTAAATGAAAAACACAAAACTATAAAACTTCTAGAAGATAATAGAGGAGAAAACCCATATAACATTGAGAATAGTGATGGCATTTTCAACCCAACACAAAAGGTAAGAGCCACACAAAAAATAATTTGTTAATTTGAAATTAAAAACTTCTTTTCTGTGAAAAAAAAATGCCAAGTGAATGAGAAGAAAAACCACAGACTTGGGGGGGGGCTGGAAAAAGCACATCTTAATAAAGAGGACTTTTATGCAAAAAAAAGAACCACAAAGTATTCTTAAACCTCTCAATGATAAGAAAATTATCTACCACGTTAAAAAATGGGCAGAAGACTTGAACAGATACCTCATCGAAGAAGATATACAGATTGAAGGTATGCAAATGAAAAGATGTTGTACATTCTATGTCATTCAGGGATTGTAAAGTAAAACAAAAAAGCACTGCATACCTATTAGCATGAACAAAATCTAAAATACTGATACCAAATATAGGCAAGGATGTGGGGCAACAGGAGTTCTCTGTCATGATCGCGAGGATACAAAATGGCACATGCTTTTGGGAAGATAATCTGAGAGTTTCTTACCAGACTAAACACTCTCTCTCTTACCATACAATTCAGCAGTCTTGCTCCTTGGTACTCCCTTCAACGAATTTATAGTTCATGCTCCCACCAACACCCACGCATGGATGTTTATAGTAGATTTATTCCTCATCACCCACAAAGTGGAAGCTACTAAGAAGTGTTTCAGTAGGTGAATGAGTAAATTGTAGTTCATCTAAACAATGGAATTTTATGCACTGCCTCCAAACAAAAAATGAACCAAAAAGCCTTAAGACACAGATGGAGAAGGTTTAATTGCATATTTGTAAGTGAAAGAAGCCAATCTGGAAATGCTTCATAGTCTGATTCTGAGTATATCGTATTCCAAACATTCTGAGACACTGGAAACTATAAAATAATCAGCAGTTTCCAGGAGTTAGCTGAGAAAATGGGATAAAATAAGTCAAACACAGAGGTTTTTTAGGAAAGTGAAATTACTTAGTATAGTACAATAATGGGGGATAGATGTCAATACTTTTGTCAAAACCCATGCAATGTATAACACAAGCTTGAGTCTTATGTCAACTATGGATCTTGATAATCAAGAGCCAGTTTAGGTTCATAGATTATAATAAATGTTCCATTTTGGTGGAGGACGTTGATGTTGGAGGAAATTGTTAGTGCCTGAAAACAGGGAATATATAAGTACTATAGAATTTCTGCTCATTTTTTCTGGGAACTTTAAACTATGTGCAATAAGGCTTATTAATGAAGAATTTTAAAAAGCCAATGATTTTTCATGATGTTAATAAGTTATTAGTAGCATATTCTAGCTCTTAAGCCTTAGGTCTTAGGGCTTAGAAATACCTTTCCACAAGTATTTTTATTTCTATTTTTTGTTGTTGTGGTGGTGGTAATGGGGATTGAAGCCAGGTCACTCTACCTCTGAGTTACACACCCAGTCTTGTTTATTTTGAAATGGACTTTTGCTAAGTTGTCCTTGCATGTGAGATCCTCATGTCTCAGCCTCCCAGGTACTGGGATTACAGACATATGCCATTGTTCCCAGCTGTTTATATATATTGATAATTAGAAAATGTGACTGCAGCATGGGATGTTAAAGTACCCTCATGAACAGCAAAAATTAGTTCAAGAAAATTTAAGCCAGAATACAAATACATTTCAGGAGATTTTACTATGGTATTAAATGGAACAATGTTATATTTCACAACTAGGAAACAGAAATTGCATTACATAATATGATATTGTGCTGAATTTTCCATATAAGCCCCAAATAAAACTCTAAAGCAAATTATTTTACACATTTTTGGAGACAGAAAGGAACAAAGGTTTGTGCAGGTCAAACAGAGATAATTCTTCTGCTTCTGTATGGTAGAACCATGATTCAAACACTATCACCGTCTCTCACCCTCTTAAGCACTATCCAAGTTTTATACATCCATCTTCTATGAGCTGTCTTAGCATGAGTCTAACCCTCAGAAGTGTATATAGTTTTGACATAATGTCAAAATCAAATTTTTGAAGGATCATATTCTGGACAGGCAAATTCTCCAGTGTCTATAAAATACTACCTTGAAGGTCTCTTAGTAGGCTGACATTTTTAGTAATGCCTCTATTTCTCTGTATGTTCTTATTCAAACAGGAATTTCATAATGGCTACAAAAGGATTATTGGAGAATGGCTGAATTTATACCATGGATTGTCATGACATAGTATTTGCAAAAGGATAGTACAATTACAAATGGTGTAAAATGGGGATATTAACTTTCACACTTTCTCCCTAATTATTGCACAGATTTGAAACTATTATCCATCATTGGCTTTGGAGTAATGCTTTTATAGTCTTCTCTCATCTCTTTTATTCTGTGTACCCTATTGTCATGACTGGATGGATTAAAATTGTTTCTCTGTGTAAGGGTTTTACTAATAATTGCAAAGAATGCCCAGGCTCTCAAATCTTAGCATTAGTTCTCCAAAGTTCACATTTCATCCCTTTCATCAACCATAATTCATCAACCACATTTCATCAACCGTAATGCTAAGCTAGAGCTGCTTCTGAGGCCTGCTCAAAGCCTGGGTGTAAGAGGATTGGTTTCCTTCAGTACTGCTGTGAGGCTGAGACTGGAGGATCGCGGTTCACCGACAGCCTCAGCTACTTAGTGAGGCCCTCTGCAACTCAGTGAGACCCTGTTTCAAAATAAAGAATAAAAAATTGGGCAGGGGGTGTAGCTCGGAGGTCAAATGCCTCTAGGTTCCATCCCCAAACCCGCAAAAAAAAAAAAAAAAAAAGAAGTACTTGCTTTGTGTAGCATTACAATTCTGTCACTGTCTCTTTTATGTTCTATAGTGTGTGTGTGTGTGTGTGTGTGTGTGTGTGTGTGTGTGTGTGTGTGTTTTGGGGAAGTGGTACAGAGATTGGATGGAGTGAAGGCACAGGTTAGAATCTGCTTAAACGAATGGTTTCTAGAGTGGATTTTAAAAGAAAACATGACCAAGACCTTCCCTCTTCTTCCTTGCATATTCCAGAAACGTACATTTCTTCTTAGAGTTGGTATAAATCCTAACTAGCTTCTTTGGTTACAAACTCCCAGGAGCTCTCTGCTTAGCTATTCCAAACTCACTGGAATATAATCCCCTACTCACAGAGGGAATCCCCAGTCTCCACAGCCCCTGGAAAATGTGTTGCTGAAGGCAGCAGAGAGCACAGGCCAGCACCATGCTCGCTGAAACAACTCTGAGGTCAGTCATGTTTACCAGTGACTAGCCCTCAGATGGGGAGGTTCTTTCTATTTTTTATTTATGTTTAATTTTTAACATTTTATACTGATATTATTTGGTGCTAGATATTGAATCTAGAGACACTCAACCACTGAGCCATTATTATTATGATTATTATCATTATTAATTTTGAGACAGGGTCTCACTAGATTGCCAGGCTGGCCTCAAAATTGCAATCTTCCTGCTTCAGTCTCCACTGTCAAGATTACAAGCACATGCCACCTCGCCTGGCAGATGAGGAAGTTCTATGTGCTGTTTCAGAGTAGAGATTCAGAGAGCCTCTTCAGTCAACTTCACTCCTCATGGGCAGGCTTATTTTCTGTATGATAAGAGCTTTCTCTGGGGCCAGAGTTAAGGTGGTTGTGCAGGAAAATTTTCCTTCGTGAGTTAAACTTAAAAAGAAACCCCAGATATAAAATAAAAGCTAGCAAGTCTATTTGCTGGACTTTTGAGTTAAGGGAAGAAGAGGATGGAAAGGGAAGGGTGCGCTGTGACTTTTAAGCAGGCGCTCAACGTCCGCTGGGCTCACAGCTCCCGTGGTGATTAGGAGGCCGCTTTGCAATTGTTCTTGGCATCTACATGCTTGGTGGCAGTCGATATCTTTTTATCATATACATTTTTAATCATGTATTAATAAACAAGAAGTTTGTACTTTATTGATGATTGGATTATATTATTGACTAACTCCACAATGCCACACATGGCTTCTGAAAACACAAACAAGGTCAAAATGCAAAGCTCACGGAAGGTGCATCAAAGACATAAATTAGTCTCTTCTCCAACTCTGTGACTTTTATGGAGAATGCTCGTAAGGAGAGTGGAGAAATTGTTTATCAATTGAACAAGTGATTTGGTCACAGTAAAGAGAATAGTAGAAATAAGAATTAAACTAAAATTATTTATTGCACTAGAATATGGAAAGGGCTTTGGCATTTCACCCAGTTTTGGTTGTGCTTACTTGCTTGAATAGCATCGGATCTGGACTACTTTAGGAATCTTCACCGTGGTTATGAGTAAACAGGCCATGGTAGTTGGCAAAGAGAAAATGTTGTATTTGAAGATATAGCTTTACTTTACCACCTACCATGAAAGGATTAGGTTTTCTCCTTCCAAGGAAATCTGTACTAGCATTTTCCTTTCTCCCTTTCCATGCACCTCTCTCTCTCCTGCAAGGCACCCAGCACCGTGGTGTTGATTCCCCGTGCAGACTGCCCAGCCTTCTCCACACTTCAGCAGGCAGGTGAGACTCCAGCGGGAGGGAGCACCGACTCTGCGAATGTTAGACAAGTTACAGGCAGACAGTCTCAAGTGTCATTCAGTTCACTGTGGCTCACTCTCAAGAACAGCATACACGTTCACTCTTCCTCTTTATTCTTCATTAAAACCTCTAGTGTCAACCTAAAGATTGTCCTGATCTCATCTTTGGCCACTGGGGAATTGAAGGAAGCACAGCATTTTGGGGGCCCCACCTCCTCACCCCACCCCCGTCTTTATTCATTTGGTTTGAAAACCCTGTCTTCTATCACTGATTAAATCACATCCTCATCCCCACTTGGTGAGGGCATTCTGGAAATGAAATCCTTGGCTTTTATGCCTTTAAAATGTGTCCTTTATTTCACTGTCATGCCTCAAACTATGTCTTTAGCTTTCCTTTTGTAGTCTGGTGAAATGTGCCAATGTCAATTTTTGTTTTGTTTTTGTTCAGTTGTTTTTTGAGACAGGGCCTCACTATGTTGCCTAGACTGGCCTCAAACTCCTGGGCTCAAGTGAGCCTCCTGCCTCAGCCTTCTGAGTAGCTGATGCTACAGGTACATGCCCCTGCACTCAGCAACTTCTTGGAGTAGTATAGGTATGTAAGGAGTTACATGTGGGAAATTTGGTGATGCATATGTATATACAGAGACCTCCAGAGTGTTTTGCAACTTCTTTTGTGTACAAAATTATTTTTATGTTTAGAACAATCAGACCTACATGAAATAAAAGCTAATCTTACCTACAGCTCATATTTACATCTTTTTTTTTTTTTTTTTCGGTACCAGGGATGGAATCTATGGGCATTCTACCTCCATGCTACACCCCCAGCCCTATTTTTTATTCTGAAACAGGGTCTCACTGAGTTGCAAAGGGCCTCACTAAGTAGCTGAGGCCGTCCATGAACCATGATCCTCTGGTCTCTGCCTCCGGAATGCTGAGATTATAAGCATGGGCCACCATGCCCGGCTCATATTTACATCTTAATACAAATATTTCTGAACTCTCTGGACATAATCGTGTAACTCACAGTGATTTTGGGGGTGAGATAGTGAAGAGGAGAGGATATCATTTTTATTATAAGAGTTATCTCAGATTGTGGAGTTTTGACTACTTCTGGAGGACTATTGGGAGCTTAAAGAGACAAAAAGACTTATGCACAAAAATAAGAAAAAGATTGCTTTTTTAGCAAGACTGGAAGTAGGTAATCAAAAGTACAAATACTTCAAATGTTCACATAAAATTAAGTCCTGTCTTTCTCATCATGAAATGTATTTAAGTAAAATTAAAACTTCCTCAGAGCTCTTCATTTGCATCTACCTTATGTATATAGTGATTTACAATTTTCAAAATTCACACTCATTATCCGTTTGATCTTCATAAAAATTCCAGAACACAGGCACAACAGCGATTATTTTGCCCTTTCAATTATGAGAAGATTGCAGATCAGACAGGATGAGTGTACTTTCTCAGGAGAAGCTAAGACTTGGACCAGTATTTCCTAATTCCTAGTCAGGTATTCTTTCTATTTTCCCATATATTATTAGAATATACAAGTTGGGAATTTATTTTTATCTGGCTTGCAGAGCAAAACCCATGTAGTTGTGTACTTTGTATTTTCTTGGGAAAAAATAATTACTTTTAACAGTAACAATATCCTGAAAAAATAGCAAGCTGTGAACTTTACTTGTGGAAATTTTGCCTTTGTCAGTCACTTTGTGTTTTTCTATGTAGGAAACCCTCTGGGTCTATCATTCCTTAGCGCTCCAACTCTCCACCTTTCTGATAACACCTTTACCTTCCTCCTCCTTTTTTATATATATACTGGGGTTTAAACCCAAGGTCTACTTCTGAGATACACCCTCAGCCTTTTTTATTTTGAAACATGGTCTTGCTAACTTATTGAGAGACTTGCTTTTATGCTGAGCTGGCCTCAAACCTGTGAACTTCTTGTCTCAACCTCCCAAATACAGGGAATATGGGCATGTGCTATTGATCTGACTTACTGTGTTTTTTTTTAATCTGCAGATATACTAAGTCACTTAGAACCAGCTTTTCAAAAATGTTTATTTCATTGTGCAGACTTAATTGAAGTCCTTCAAGCATTTGAATAGATCTATCAATTTATTCTGTTTTTATTTTTAAAAGCTTAATTACCTTGATTTGATCTAACAAACAAAATCTTCCTGAAAAATTAAATGACTTTTATACATTTAAGAGGTTAAGCATATACATACATTAATAGTGAACCAAATACAAGTTTTAAAACAAAGCATAGCATAGTAACATATCACTTTATATCTATGTCTAAGTTAATTGCTAAATTTTACATTTTAAGTAAGCATTAAAAGGCTATTCCTATATTAGAAGATATTTTTCTTCTGTAAAAATGCATTAAATGTTAAATATGTACATGCTTCTTTTAGCATGATATTTCAATATTATGGATTTTTACTTATAATTAGTAAACATAAGGTAAAAATGGACCTTTTTGATATAGTTCTATGAATGTTAATACATAAATAGATTTGTGTAAGCATAGTAAAATCAGGATACAGGACAGCAATGATTCCCTTTAACTCCCTAAAAGTTTCCTTTAATTCCTTGTATGACTATTTTTAGCTTTTCTCCTTTTGTGGTTAAATGTGCCAATCTCAATTTATTAGTTTTAGTAATTGACTATAGTTTTGTTAGATGTTACCTAAAAGCTGAGTACTGGAACATAGCACCACTCTGTACCATTTTGGAACTTAGTTTGGTTTACAACTATTTAATAAAAAATACAAAATTAATGTATCTGTGGATCCTTTCTGTTTACTGGTCCTGGGGATTGAACCCAGAGCTTACTCATCCTAGGCACGCACTCCACCACTGAGCACTTTTAATTTCTGTTTTTACAATGAGGTCTTGCTAAATTGCCTAGGCTGGTCCCAAATTTGTGATCCTTCTGCCTCAGCCTCCCGAGAAGCTGGGATTATGCCAATATGCCAGTATACCAATATGCCTGTCTTGAAATCATTTTAGTAAATACAAATGATCCTAATAAATCAATAGATTCTGAATTTCCCATTGGCTGGGTATTTTCTAATGAAGAGGTTCTTTGCCTAATAAGGCTAGGGACTTAGGGACTCATTTTGTTTAATTCTTTTTATGGATGAATGAGTTACATTCCATGTTAGAAAACATACCTGGATATAGTGAAATTAGGTGAACCAGGTAGGTACAGTGGGCTAAGTCTTTAGAACTCTAGTGCCAGCAGTAAGAATGACCCAAGGGCCAATCCTGGGCTCCACAGTACAAGGTTGGGGCTCTGTCTTCAAGTCAACACTGACCCTCAGATAGTGAGAGGAAGGTGAGGATCCACCTTCACAGTGGGGAACAGAGGGTGATAACTACACCAGTTTCAACAGTACTGTATCTGAGTGAAAAGCTTCCATTCCTCCTCCCTCTTTTCCCCTCTAGAAAGTACAGAAGGATCTTTGTCTTTTTTATTTCTTATTGATTTTTAAATTAGAGATGTTAATATTTGAAATAAA
The DNA here is from genome assembly GCF_963383645.1 of Muscardinus avellanarius. Taxonomy (NCBI): domain Eukaryota; kingdom Metazoa; phylum Chordata; class Mammalia; order Rodentia; family Gliridae; genus Muscardinus; species Muscardinus avellanarius. Next base: position 73,324,498 of record NC_137793.1, on the reverse strand, counting down.
TCTCATCAGTTTTAAATATGTAGATTTAAGGAATTTGTTTTATTGATCAAATTGAGTCAAGGTTTTGAGGATTGGGTAACTTCTACTTTGCTTTTAGACAAGGGAGTTGTTTCATATTAGCATTTCTATTAATACCTTTTTTTTCTTTGAGAAATGAAACTGTTTAATCATCTGGCAAATATTTTAGAAATATAAGATAGTTAATCTGTGGTAAATGATCAGGTATTTCATTGACCTATTTCATTATTAGCTGCAGCCAAAGCATCATTTTGGACAGAATCTTGGACAGAATCTCTTTGATAAAAGCTCCAAGATCAGGAATAAATACTCAATTTATTTCTGTCATATATCACTTCATATTAGGTCATGGCTCAGGCTCAATTATATGTTCATTTGGGGTATAGGCATAGACCTACCAAGACAGGAAAGACTGTGATAAAATATGTTGAACGGATAATTCCCCTCAGGTCCAATCCTTTACAGTAATCCTGTAATTTATCTCCAGTTTTGTTTTACTTTATCATTCTTCTAGTATTATGGTTCTGAAGCTCATAGTCAGTTACGACGATTATCTGTCTATATCCTTCCAAAACACCTACTGGGTGGTCAAACATTTTCCTTCCTCCAGGAAGAGGCATTTGCAGAACTGCTAAAACCGTATCAAAATCCCTTTCTGGATTCAAGTCACTCACATAACTGACTTGGCGCTTATAGCCTCCTAAAGGTCACCTGTGTGGTTATTTGCATTCATTGCGCCATCAACAAATATAAATTAAGCCACCTGCAAGAAAAAGAACTTTAAATTTAGGCAATGGGCATAGACTGGGCCCAAAGGATCCATTTCCACTAAATGAGGCTATAAAAACTAAACATGACCTAAGCATTCTTCTGCCCTCCAAAACAAGGCTCAGGATGACAGTAAAGCCAAGAAAACATACTACCTGGAAGAGAGCAAAGGACGGGACAAACACGTACTCATCCCTCCTTCTCTAGGTACAACAAAGAATGGATAAAATACAGGACTGGAAGAACCACTAGTTTGATGCAGTCGTTTTTCTGATATTTCTAGAGGGTAAATCAGAGATTTACACCCCCCTCACATGCACCCCATTCTATCAGTAAAGTGTCTCTGAGATGCCTTGGCAGAAAGCACGATCCCGGAAGACACAATATAAGAGTTCCTGAGGGGCCATTACTGAGATCTAATACAACACGCCTTTTTCTTCAGAGCAGAATCTGGGTGTGTAAATGTATACAGTGGAGCCCTTCCAAATTCTTATCCTAGTAATTCATATGCAACAACCTGCATCAAGCCTCCTGGGTTAGTCTGTGCAGCACAGGGTTTGAATCAGCTGAAAAGGCAGCTTGAAGGCTGTGGGAAAACAGTAAGGCAGTACTCCATAGCTGGTATTGTGCAAATTATTGTCTTTCTTCCATTGAGGGGTAGTATGGGTTCTATGTTGAAATTACTTTCCCTAAGAACTTTTGAAGAGTTTGGGGTTTTCTTATATTAATTAACCATGAAAATGAAAATACCTTGGGTATTTTCCTACCATGGAAAAGTTAGATCAGTTTTCTTAGTCAAAAATGAAACTAAATTTCTGTACACCATTTTCCAAAGCCGTGTTATAAGAAAGAAGGTTTAATGTACACTTATGTTTAGAGATATTGTTTGAAACAAAGTTAAATAGTTTGCTTTACTCTGGTGTGCTAGGCAAAAGTTCTACCAATGAGCTACATCCCCAGCTCCTGAAAGGTGTTGTGTAGGGTACATTTACATTAAACACCACTTCAAATGGGCTTCAACAGAACCAGCATTAAAGCCAGAAGATCTTGTTCCTATCTCTTGCCACTGGCTTCAGGTGATTGGTGGCAAGAACCTCTGTGAATGCTATTTGGTTCTTTTTTTTATGATGAAAAAGTCTGGTATACCCGTTGACCTGGTTTTTTTTTTTTTTTTTTTTTTTTTTTTTTTTTTTTTTTTTTTTTTTTTTACAGGTTGTGACAATCACTCTGAGCAAAACTATACATCCACCCATCATGGAGACACAATCATGTAGGACTCAAAATAGGCAGCCAGTCCTTCTTTGATGGATTTGAAAAATAATGACAATTGGCCTTTATGTAAATTTTTAGTGTTGGAAAACTCTGCAAACTTGAATCCTGCTTTTTATCATTTTTTATTTTCTTACTATCAGTGGATTAATATATGAGGTTTTACTCTGTATATGTAAGTCTGTGTTTACACATCTCTGTGACTAAACCCTTGTTTATAGCATCTGAGATATACTGATTACAGAAGATACTCTGTACAGAAAATATTGTAACAGATCTTACTAGACCGATATACATTTTTACATGCAGGAATATGAATATCTATATGTTTCTTCCAATATAAGTAGAAAATGCATACATATATTTCTATGTGTATGCATATGTATACATATATATACATACATATATATACATATATATACATATATATATATATATACATACATATATACACACAGAATGTAACTATTCTGAGATAAAAATTATTCTTTCTCTATCCCTCCCCAGTCAAATGGTACTTAAACAACAGTAATTCAATAAAGCTTACAAATTCCAGTTATTTGACCTAAAATTTTACTTTCAACCAGTTGGTTTTCAGTGGCATAAATAGACTATGTCAGTATTCTCAGAGAGCTCACAATGAATATTGATTATAGTGATGTGCTATGTTGTAGAATCCAGATGAAGTAGCAGAAATAAGAGTCATTCTTTCATAAATGGTTGATTTTATTAAGACTTTGACCGTGTGTGTGTGTGTGTGTGTGTGTGTGTGTGTGTGTGTGTGTGTTACTGGAGATGGAATAGAACACAGGGCCTCTTAACATGCTGGGCAAGTGCTCTGCTTCTGAGCCATACCTCAGCCATTTTTGTTAGTTTGAGATTAGTTCTGGCTAAGTTTCTCGTGTTGGCCTTGAACTTGCAATCCTTCTACCTCAGCCTGCCCAGTAGCTGGGACGACAAGTGGGTACCACTACCGCTGTGCCTGGCTAGCTAATTCTTTTTCCTGCTCGATAATGAGTTCTTTGTCATCTTCTAACTCCAGTCTTATTACCAGTGTTTTGAAAAAGCACAAACAAAATATTTAATAATACAAAAAGGGAAAATTTAAGAAATCAAACTTAGTGACACTGGCAAGATATGAATTAGAAAGCGACACAAGTGACGGTGAGGTTAGTGGAGAGTTGGAGAGAGGCATGGTTAGCTGGCAAGGGAAAGCACATGGATAAATGACAGGCTAGTGTAGTCTGGTTAGGGCTGAGAGTAAGTCCCAGAAAATGACTGTAATTTGATGGTTTGAGAACTAAAGCCTTTAATTATATATTAAAATATTTATCTTTTATCTGATGGATAACAGAAGTAACTTAAAGTTTTAGAATATAAGTATATACCACACGGTTACCTACACTTACACATTGGTTTTTTTTTGTTTGTTTGTTTTGTTTTTGTTTTGGTGGCACTGGGGTTCCTGGAAGCCCTTCTATATCTGGGCTGCACTCCCAGACCTACTTTTTTATTTTTGGAAACAGGGTCTCTTAAGCCAGCGTGGCTGGCTTCGAACCTGCACGATCCTCCTGTCTCCGCCTCCCATGCGTGGGGATTACAAGCGTGCGTCACCACACCTGGCTACACTTACACATTGATTTACATATATAGCATATAGAAACAAAAATTTATTGCATATGTTATATACAGACATTATAACTATATAGATAGATGGGTTGGAGAAATATAAATGTATGCATCTGTCATTATATCTATATTACATATAGAAGTGTTACATATAGATATAAACAAATAAATTATATACACAATACATAGATATACTATAGCTACATAAAAATTACAAACAAGAGGATCATTAGAGGATTGGCTAGATTGCCATATAAAGGAGAAATTAGAAGCCAGGAATAATGGTGTATGCCTGTAATTTTAGTATTTTGGAGGCTAAGACAGGAAGATTACAGGTTCAAGTACAGCTTCAGCAATGTAGTGAAATTCTCAGGGACCTAGTGAGACCCTGTTTCAAAAACAAAACAAAACAAATTTTAAAAGTGCTGCAGTGTAGCTTAGAGATAGAATGCTCCTGGGTTTGATCCCCAGGAATCCACACACATACACACACACACACACACACACACACACACACACACACACACCTTATAGACCAATTCATAGCCCCCCCCCCCCAATTCACATGTTGAAACTCTGCTCCATTGTAACTGTCATTTGCAGATACAGGCTTTAGGTAGGAAATTAAGGTTAAGTGACAACATAAAGGTGGGGCTTACCTGATAAAATTGGTGTTATCAAAAAGGGAAAGAGACACCAGAGGTTTCTGTTTCCAGGTGTACACAGAGAAGAGGCCACCCCGGGACACAGCAGCCAGCAGGTGGCTATCTACCACCCGGGAGGGGAAGTCTCACAGGAACCAACCCTAATATCACCTGATCTTGGACATTCAGCTCTAGAACTATGAGAAAACATATTTCCTTTATGTAGACCACTCAACTGCAGCATTACCTTATAGAAGCCTGAGCAGAGGAATATAGTAACCATTATTATCTTATGCTCTTCTCTCCCTTAAGGAGAAGGGCTAAATGAGTGATGTGTGCATGTATACCTCTACCATTTTGTACTCCATTAAAATATGTGACTATAATGCACCAGTAAAATTTTTTTAAAAAGGGCCGGGTGTGGTGGTGCATGCTCGTAATCCCTGGGCTTGGGAGGCAGAGACAGGAGGATCGTACAAGTCCAAAGCCAGCCGCGCTGGCTTAAGAGACCCTGTTTCCAAATTTAAAAAATATAAAATAGGTCTGGAAGTGTATGTAACCCGGAGGTGGAAGGGTTTCCAGGAACCCCAGTACTACCAAAAAAATAAATAAATAAAGGAGATATAAATATCATTCCAAATTCCCCTGATCTCTGCTCAGATCTTTAACACAGGAGCTAAGGGAGAGTGGTAGGCTAGATAGGAATTTTTGTTTGGTACATACATAAACTACAGTATGGTATCTCCACATTCTTTAAGTAGGTTTCTTTGAGGAAAGTATGACAGATGTTTAGATATTTTGCAGAAAGCCTCAATACATGTTAGCTCCTGTGATGCAAAGTAGAAGCAGAACCTCACTAACCTTTTGCAGTTGATAACTAACCCTTCCTTCTCTCCCTGGACAGAGGCATGTCTGGCTGTTGAGGACAAGGTGAGCTGTAGCTACACACCACTTGGATGACCTTCATGTGAAGTGAGGTACCTAGACAGCACTTCAGAGAATATGATTCACTCTTTCTTGGCTTTAAGTCTCAGTAAACATTCCCTGAAGGAAACCCAGGGGACAGGCCAACTCTACTACTTTATCGAGGGACTGGAATTGCCCTAAAATGGAGTGAGAAAGACCCTTGAATTCATCAGGTGGAGTTTTCAAAGTAAAAAATCACTATGAAAGAAAAATCATTGATGATCAACTGCAAAAAACTACAAATATTGAATCAGCTTTGAGTGTAAGTTACTGGACAAAGAGAAAAATTAAGTACACTTTGGAGAGTCCAGTAGAACCTGAATTTAGACTTATGGCAACACTCTCCTTTAAGAAAAATCAGAACATTAACCCCTCACATATCAGCATATTTGTGTTTACAAAAATTTAGACACTTATTTTTATTTGATACTTGTATTATATGAAAATAGATCCTTATATCCCTGAATTCCTACCATTATTGCAAGCATGCATGTGAACACACACACACACACACACACACACACACACACACACACACACACACACACACACACCACAGTTTGCCTTACAGAATAAGGATGTTTAAATAGCTGTTCTTGTATTGAAAACTGTTTAGCTAAAATTATACAAACATATTCATGTTCATAGTAGCACAAATTAGGATAGCCAAATTATGGAACCAGCCTCGGTGTCCTATTAACAAATGAATGGATTACAAAACTTTGGTATATATGCATATTGGAATTTTACTCAGTCATATAAAAGAACAAAATCATACCATTTACAGGGATATGGAGGAACTCAAGAGTATTATAGTAAGCAAGTACAGCCAGTTAAAAAAATCCAAGCAGATGTACGTTTTCTCTTAGATGTGGATGACAGAGAGATATTTGGAAATAAAGGCAATATGAATCAGTTAGATGAGCAGAGACTCCAAAGGAGTGACTGAGGGAGATTAGAGAAGAGGGGTTGGAGGATGAAGCAATGAAGAATGTAAGAGTTGAAATAATGCAATTAATGTATGCAAAACCAGCCTCAAAGACATGTGCGGGGAGGGGGAGGAAAGGGGAAGGGGGAGGGTAGAGAGGGCAACAAGAGTCATGTGATGTACTGTTCCAACACGCTTTACTTCAATATGATGTAAAATTACAATGACCCAAATTTTTTTAAAAAAGAAAATGTGCAAATTTCTCTATAACAGAAATCAATACGTATTCATATAAAATTTCAAGTCTAGAGAAAATCAGGCTTCAGTCTGTGATGACGAATGGTTGAAGCCAGGACATGCCTTGTGCCTCCCATCCCTGAGGACTGGAGGCAGAGGCAGTAGGGGGCAGTAGTGAGGAGCTTCTGCCTCTTAAAATGTGATCTACATTCACTGCATCATGATCCCACAAACTTCGTGTTTAAATTCAGATTACAAATTCTTCAGGTCCTCTTCCCACGAGCGCCTCAGTTGATTATCATGCACATTAAAGCTCCAAAGTGCCACTTAACACGAGGCCAGACATGTCCCTGTGTCACATTAGGAAGCAGAGGAGTGGAATGTCTAATACAGCTGCTCTATAAATACTTGTTAAACCAAGCTGATGGCTTCCAGGGTCCCTTTGTGTCTTTCTAGGAAATGGATCATCTTGGTTAAGTCAACTTTTCTCCATTCTGCAAAATAAGATTCTGGCACCACAGCATGACTTTAAGCTTCCCATGTCATATTGGGCAATATACAGGTTGAATCCCTTCACTGCTGTAGAAAATGCTAGTCATAAAAGCATAGAACAATGCTGCTTCTTTCGTGTCTTCTTTCTCTGCCTCTTCCCTTAAATTCTAACTTACATAAGAACTTTCATACAGTCTGCCACGTCTGCCTCCTATGTTCTTGCTAGAGCCACTCGCAGGAAATCTGAATATTTTTGTGTTATCCTGGGCTCCCATTTTTCTGGATCTTGTACGCTGTCCTCAAACCTCTTGCAATTGTGAATGAGGAGGGGCATCTTTTTATCAAAGGGACCATAAACTTGTAACCAAAGGGATGTTTGTATGATGTTTTCAATAGAAATTAGGTGATTTCATAGACCACATTCTCCCAGAAATCTAGATTTCCTGCTTTTCTTTTTTTAATTGCAGTACTGGTGATTGAACCCAGGGGTATTTTACTCCAGAGCTATACCCCAGTCTTATTTTTATTTAAAATAGGATTTCACTAAGTTGCAGAGGGCCTTACTAAGTTGCCGATCTTGTTTTATCCTCCCTAGTACTATGATTACAGCTGTGTGCCTACCATACCAAGCCCCTGCTTCTTCTAAAACATTGACCTATGTGTTCCTACCGAGCTCATATTCCTGCACAGTGGGCTGAGGGTGACAGCTCTGTTTAACTGGACCTGCAATCTCCAAGGGTCACAATAGGAATATACATGCTATATGTACCCTGCTTCTCTTCCTCAAGGGCACAGCCTTATAGGTCCCTGTAGACAAGAAGTCAATCATGGACACTGATCCATAGGGTTTTTTAAATTGTTTTTTTATTGGTGCATTGTAGTCACACATCTTAATGGGAAACAAGATGGTGGAAACATACATGTACACATCACCCAATTAGCCCTTACCCATTTCCCACCCCATTCCCAACTCCTCCCTCCTTCTCATGTTTGGCTTGGTGATTGATATTACTGACAGGTACTGTGGATAAGTGCACCAAGGCAGATTGGGACTCCTTCCTTCTTTGGTGTTGTTGGTTTTGATAGGCAGGTGTCTATTCTAAGCAGAGAGATAAATAACAGCCAAACAAAACAAGAAAAAAAATACACCCAGAAACTTCTTTTCAACCTCATCCCTGGAGCCAGGGATTTAAGACTAGAGAGAAACTCCATTTTCTGAGGGTGCCTGGGAAGTAGAAAATTAAAGAAAAAGCTTTTAAGATCTACACTAACCTGACACCAAGCACATGCTACTGACAGGTTCATTTTTTATCATGGCCAGGCCAGGGTTTTACTGAGTTGTTTTCTGAGCATAAAGAAGTAGACATTCCTAGCCTGAGAGGAAGCAACCCTAGATCTCTCTGGTTTGATATGTTCTCCTTCCCTCATCCTCCTTCTTTTTTTATTTAATATAGAAAGCATTTAGAGGACACAAGAAGCCATGAAAATCAGGCTAAGTCCTAGAATGAGTTATGTCTATAAGACTTAACAATAAGTTCATGTGTGGGGAAGAGGGAACATGGGGAACCTTTCTGTTTCTTGGTATTTTAATTTGTTCAAAAGTGATAATCATCATATTTAGTAGCTCCCAGGTGCCCGGAGCATTAATGAGACAATGTGAGAAAATTATCAAGTGCTATGGTAATGTTGGTCCTTAATTCTACTTACTTTAAAATAAACTCATTTATCATCAAGGAAAAATTTGTTAAATGGAAAGACCTAGTCCTACAGAGGGTGGAGAAAAATGCAAAACAATTATGTAGAAACAACTTTTTTAAGCAAAGGAAGTAACAAGTTTATCCAGCTACAGAGAACATCTTTTTATGCCCCAATTTGAAATGCTATATCATTGTTATCATTCCACCCAGAGCTTCTTGGGGAGCATAAATGTAGCCTAATTTTGATATTGTATATGCATTTCAAATTCCCCTTTCTTAAATGATTGTTGTTACTGAAATGGATCCAAAACACCTATGGATATTTACATATAGCCATTGTTAAAAAAGATGTACTTGAATAAATGAATAAAAGCAGAAAAGAGCAAAATAATTTCTACTTGTTTGGGGTTTAGATGAATATGATAGTAGGGGTGGAACGGTCATGTGGGATGTCGTATTAAACCCTGCAACACTCAGAATCATTCCTCTCCATTATGAAACAAGCCCTAATAAGTTCCTTCTATTTTCAGCACCAAGAGTTTCAAGCACATGTAAGATATTGCCCCTTATTTGGAATAATTTAAAATTTAGTTGGTGGATCACAGCAAACAAATATGCATATCCAAACATGAAACAACTAGATGTGATGAAGAATAAAATCCAGATTAGACTGTGTGCTCAGCAGGCATCAAAGATAGGAGGGGGGCACTAGATATCGATATAGTCAGAGAAGTCTCAGGAAAGAGGTGGTACTGGAATTGGGCTTTAAAATACTGAGTGAGAGTTATGAAAAGAGATGAACTTGCTATATCCCCATCGATTCCTCACATTAACTCCGTGAGGTTAATCTCTTTCCATAAATGAGGAAAGAGCTCAGGCTGATTAAGTCCCTTACCAAGGTCACTCAGTTGAGGTCTATCTAACCATAAAGGTCTCTCCTTCCAACACACTGTCTTTTTTGTGGCGGCTGGATCACTGCAGTAACATGATACAAGCCAAAGCTGCCCTGTTCTGGCCCAACCCCTGCCCATGCAAGCCTCATCTCTCACCAAGCCTCCATGCATTCTCTATTTCAGCCTTGTGTTTTAAGAAAAATCCTAGCAAGAAACACATGGCACACTGGAGAGTCAACTTGAAAATAATTTAACAAGAAGTAATTTTTTGAAAAGCGGGCATTTGAGAGAACCAAAAAAAAAAAAAATGCTGGTGAAGAACTGAGGTATTAGCAAGAGCAGGGAGCCACTGCTATCTCATGACTGAAGAGAGGAGAGGAATAAATATTCATACCAAAGCCCAGAGAATTAAATTGGAAGGAGACCAAGTAACAGGAGAAGTAGCTTTACAAAGGCATTGTCAACACCTAAATAAGAGTAAAGACCCCAAGCTCTCCCCCTGCCCGCTCTCTGCCTTCTGCTAATATCCTCCTTTGGTCAGGCCTTTGGAAGACAAAGGACAAGTGGTCCATGCGATGCCACCCACACTCACAAAGAAAGAATAGCAGAGAGCTGATCTTGAGGCAAAAAGAGATGCAAGTTCTTCTTGCTTCTTAAAATAACCAGATGTCTCTCCATTACTGCTTATCTCCTCCTCCTTCCTTTAAGCACTTCAAGAATGACCCTCACCCTGGGTTAGGTAGGCATCTCTCCTCAGAGTCTCTGTGCAAACCTTTATCATTTCTCCTGCCATGTGTTGGAGCAGATCTGAGTCAGCCAGATGCATCCAGGGCCATGGAAGGTCACTGCCCCATCACCTGACTCACACAGGTCAAGCAGGATGCGCTTCCCAAATTTTAAAGGTTGATCTAATTTTAACACAGATATAGGATGCAAGATAATATAATGATGTTCATAGTTCCTTTCTCTAGATTCACTGATTACCACTGTGCCCCATCTGCACCAATGCTTTATATCTGAATCTGTATACAGACAGCTATAATTTTTTGTCATTATTTGAAAGTTGGAACCATTGTATCACTTCCCCCCTAAACACTTAAACACAAGGACAAAGATGTTCTCTTATATACTTAGAACACAACACTCCATAAGATAGAATAAAATACTCAAAAATTTAGTTGTGTTGTAGACTTCAGTACTGTTAGTACACAGTCTATTTTCACATTTTGTCGGTTGTGCTGATAATGTCCTTACTAGCTCTCCTCTCTCCCTCCCTTGCAATGCCATTTGCATCTATTGTTGGAAGTCTTTCATCTTCTTTACTATGAGCATTCCCCCCTCCTTCTACATCTGGACCTTGACATCTTTCAAGAGTGCAGGACACTAATTTTGTAAAATGTCCTGCGATGTGGTTTTGTCTGATGTTTCCATGTGATTAGTTTTAGCTTCTTCATTTTTGGCAGGGATACCAGAAACGATACTGTGTTCTTCTCTGGTGCCTTCTATTTGTAACCACGTGATGTCTGTCCTTATAGTGGTGACTTAACTCTGGTTAAGACGAGTCTGACAGGTTTCTCTATGACAAAGTTGCTATTTTAAGTTTATAGATAATTTGTGGAAGATATTTGGAGGCTATGTAAATATACTATTCCTCATTGAAATCGTGTGTGTGTGTGTGTGTGTGTGTGTGTGTGTGTGTGTGTGTGTAAATGAACCCAGGAGCTTTCTACTACTAAGTTATATCCTTCATCCTTTTTATTTTTTTTATTTTGAGACAGGGTCTCTCTAAGTCACAGAGGCGTGCCTTGAATTTGCCTCCTCTCTCGGCATTCCAAATACTAGGATTACAGGCACGTACTGCTCCTGGCTCAATCATTTTTTAAAAGTAAAAAGGACAATTTGTCTTTTTAAAAAGAAAAAAATGTCAAAAAAGTAATGACAGGAACCTGCAGTCACTGTGAATCTTCCAAAGCAGGCCACTTTCACTGTCTGGAGTTCTCTCTTTCAAAGCACCACTTGCCTCTGCCAGGTCTCTGTAAAGCTTCTTGTTGGAGAAAAATGAAGGGGTCAACCTGAATCTCATCAAAAAGGACAAAGGAACCCCAGTAGTACCTCCTTGGACTCAGGTCCTTTTTTAATTCTCCCCTCTCTCCTGTCACCAAAAACAGGTATTCCTTCCTGTCTGTTCCAACTTCACTTCAAAACCGGGCAGGATTTCTACTGGCTTATTTACTTCTGAGGTCTGAGTGGTAGAAGGATAGCCTAATTATTATTGACCCAAGTCATTTTTCTTGCTTAGGAAACGATTTAATAGTATTAGGAGCTGAAGTCTGGTAAAATTGGAACCAAAATAATCTTGTCCTCAGACCTTGAAGACTAATACAAGGTTAATATCGCTGCCTTTAAAAAATGTAAGTATTTATAGGGTTTTAAACAAGTACTTGCTTTCCTTTCCATAGCCCCTATAAGAAGATCATCACAATGAGAACTTTAAATCACTCATAACACATTGCAATGGAGCTATTAGTTTTGCGGCTTGTCCTATCTTAGAATGGGAACCCCTGAGACCAGGGCTGGGTACCAATATTGATGTGCACATCTCCCTTTATCTAGCATGATGCACAGCTTTTAATGGATGCTCAGACTTCCTTAAATAAATAAATAAATAAATAGCCTTCGTTATTTTCATTTTTTTCCTACAGTCTATTTCTTTCATTAAATATTTCAATCTAGGAACAAAAGGAATTAGAATATATTCTTTTTTGACTGTAGAAACTTATAAAATTTTATTAAAAATATCAAAGAACTCCCAAATAAATGCAAAGTTATCACTTTTGAAGAATAGACAAATTTTTACAGTACTGTGGATCAAACTCATTCTATCACTTAGCTACATCCCCAGACCTGTATATTTTAATTTGAGACAGGGTCTCATTAAGTTGCCAAAATTGGCCTCAAACTTGGAATCCTTCTGCCTCAGTCTCCCAAGTAACTGGAATTACAGGCATGCATCATTGTGTTCCATTTTAGAATAACTTTTACTTTGGAATAGTTTCACGCCTGCCAGCAGTTGCCAGAATGGTACAAGGATATCCCCAGCACCCTTCACCCAGCTTCTCCACTGATAACATCTTACCAATGGAGTGCACTGTCCAAACCTGCAAACAGACTTTAATACAACATAAGCAATAATAAAGATAGGATCTACAGCTAAGTTACTTTGGATTCATACATTTTTATAAGCCCTTGTTAATGTCTGTTTGTGGCTCTATGACATTTTATCCCATGTAGAGTCTTGTGTAACCATTACTACAATCAGAATACAGAGCTCCTCCATCACCGCAAAAAAAACCTCATTTTTACTTAGTCACACCCTCCTCCCTGCCCAACACTAACTTCTGGAAACCTCCAGTAGAGTCTCTATCATTTCTTCTTTAGAGAATTCTACATGAATTGTATTGTACAGTAGGTATATTTTGATTGGCTTCATTTGCTTGGGTAATGCCTGTGAGATCTATTCAGGACTCTACCTGAACTACTTCCTCCTCCTCCTTCCTCATCATATTCTAAGAAACTTCCTTTAATTTTAGCTTATATTATAAATATTTGGAGTGTACATGATGTTTTAATTAAAATATACACAGTAGAACGATGACTATAATCCATTAAATTAACACCCATGACTTCACAGACTTACCTTTTCTTGTGCGTGTGGTAAAGTACCTTAATTTTATATTCCCAGTAAAACTTCAGTATCCTATATAACTGTAACTTTTTACTCTGACCCTTTGGCCTCAATATCCCCATATCTTCTTCCTGTAGTCACCATGCTATTCTAGTCTATACTTTTCAGGTTTTTTCTTGTTTATAAGATAGCACAAGAAGTGAAATCATGTAGTATTTCCTCTTTTTAAAATCTGGCTTATTTCATGTTATATAGTATATTTTTCGCATGCGGGTAAGCACACACAGACACACACACACACACACACACACACACACACACACACACACACCATAGATTCTTTATCCATCCCTCTATTGATGGACAGCCATATTTTGGCTAATGCTGCTGCAAGGTATGGTTATAACACAGAGATGTCATTTTTTTTGGCTGTTTACTCAGGTGTACATATGGGAGTTTGTTTTTAATTTCTTTAGGAGTCTCTCTATTGTTTTTGACAATGGCTATTCTCTTCCACTTCTTTATCTGCGTACCTCCTCTTCTGGCCTCATGCTTTTAAGTGTCAATTCTATGACTTCCAAATCCATATTTAATCCAGTCTTGGATGTTCCAATGCTTTAATGATTCATGGATGTTTAATTTGTTTCTTAAAGTTATCCTGGCTAAAACAATCCGACCCACCTGTAACCCAATTAAAGATCAAAGCTGCCAGGCATGGTGGCATGCACTTGAAATCTTAGTACTTAGGAGGCTGAGACAGGAGGATTGCAGGTTGATTAATGGCCAGCCTCAGCAACTTAGCAAGGCTTTCAGCAAATTAGTGAGAACCTGTTCCAAAATTTAAAAATAAAACAGGGCTGGGGGTATAGCTCAGAGGTAAAGTATCCCTGTGTTACATCTCTATATCAAAAAGAGAAAAAAGAAAAGAAAAAGCTTAATGCTTTGCTTGCCTCCTTCCTTCCTTCCTTCCTTCCTTCCTTCCTTCCTTCCTTCCTTCCTTCCTTCCTTCCTTTGTGATCCTGGGAATTGAGCCCAGGGATATTCTACCTTTGAGATACACCCCCAGCCATATTTTATTTTTATTTTAAAACAAGATCTTACTAGGTTGATGAGAGTCTCACTTCTTGCTGAGGCTGTCCTTCAATCTGTGATCCTCCTGTCTCAGTCTCCCAAGCGCTGGGATTATAGGCCTGTGCCACCATACCCAGGTCACCACTGTACCTGGCTTGACCTTTTCCATTCAATATCTATTATTGGCCAAGTTATTTAATTTCAAATAGTAAGGAGCATTCTTTCATTTTTAAATTTTATTTTTCTCATTAAATTCATTGGTAATTTTATTGTTTTCACTTATAACTACACCCTGAGTTTTTATGCATTCATTATTTCTGAGGAAGAATATAGATCAAAGGTTAAGAGCTTGGGCTCCAGAGTCAAACTGCCTAGGTTGTCTAGATTTTCTTGTTTTTGTTTGTTTGTTTGTTTGTTTGTTTGTCTGTCTGTTTTTTAGAGGCAGTCTCTCTATATTGCATAAGCTGTCCTGAAACTTGTGGGCTTCAACCACAAGTACCTGGGACCACAGGTACTTAGTCAATTGCCTGGGTTTAAATTCTGCCTCTGCATCTTGCTCAGGGTGACCAGATGCAGAAACTTTATGTATCTCATTTCTTCCATTTGTAAAATGGAGATAAAAATAGCACTTATATTGGGCTAGAAATATGGCTCAATGAAGGAGCACTTAACTAGCATGCTTGAGGCCCTGGATTCAACCACCAACCCTGCAAACAAACAAATAAAAGTAATCAAATATTTTATAATGAATAGAATAGGAACACTTTTAATGTTTACCTCCTGTCCTTTTTGACATGTTTTCTGACTCATTAATATATTTAATTCCTCAACTGACCTGCTCTTCTGGACTGAATGTTTGTGTCTCTGGAAATACACATATTGAAGCCCTAATCTCGAAATGATGGTATTAGGAGGCAATCAGGTTTAGATGAGTTTATGACAATGGAGTCTCATGATGAGGATAGTGTTCTTATAAGATGAGGAACAGATACCAGAACTTTCTTTCTTTTCCATGTGAAGTTAGAGCAAGAAGTTTACAGTCCCCAAATCAAAAAGATAATCTGTACTAGAACCCAACCAAGATGGCATCCTGATCTCAGAATTTCAAAATTGAGAAATAAATTTCTCATTTATGTCACCCAGTTTATGGTATTTTATGATGGCAGCCCAAGCTAAGAAACCTCTTTCTCTCCTTTTCTCTACTATCTTTCTCTTTCTCATTGAGCACATCTTTTCAGATCAACCAGCATTAGTGGTTCCATTTTCCAGGGAGTATGTAAACCCCTGTCATTTGCATGTTCTGGTTAGTCCTTGCATAACATACACTGGTCTGCTCCAGCACCATCCACATTTTTTAAGTGAAACAATGTTCATCTCCTTTATTTAACTCCAACATTCATCATCTTTCTTTCTTATACCGCAGGGAGATTCCAGTCTCTTGGCAAAAGGCAGTAATTTCCCCGGTACTGAGGAGGATAACTTAAATCTGGTTCCTTCAAGGCAATGTGAAAATATAGATGGGTACAAATGGACAGGGGCAGAAGTGGGGTGGTAGAAAAATAATGCTGATAGTATTCTAGGATACTGAGTTTGGCCCTTGACTAAAGTCATCTTGCAAAGGTGGTACTGAGTTTACTTGCTATTTTTCTTTTCCTTCTGGGCTTAAGAAGTCCTTATTACCTACCCTCCTTTTCATCTGAGTGGTGATATATGACTGGTTCTGTGCAATGATAATGTTTGTGAAATTAATCCACAGCACCTCCAGGTGTGGCGCCAAGGTAGGGCAGCAAGGCGAGGAGAAGTTTGACATAATTGAAGTATGGAATTATCTGAGGGCTGTCCATCAAGATGAAGACTGGCTGCAGGACAACTGAGAAGACCTCACTTCCCACAGGGTGAGAGTAGAACTCGGGGAACAGTCACATGACGCACAGCAACTCCTTGTGGCACCTGCACACAAGTTCATTTGGGATTCTCAGTGTGTCATGGAACATCCTCAGAAAAGAATACAGAATGAGATAAAAGAAGAAGTGGAAAGAAACAGAGAAAAGGTCTCTAACTCAGTAACCTGCAACATAAAAGATGGGGAGTAGAAATAATTGCTGCCATTACTAGTTCTTTTACAGTAGTGGTCTCCTTGGAGTTCCCCAGGAAAGAGCTTTGGTTCTCTGGCAGGGTTAGGAGAAACTGCTTAGTTGTTTGGGCCGAAGTAGGGGTGCCAGGCTAAAAGCTACTCCTTGGGTAAGTTTATAAGTCCTTTTATGCCATCAGGCCCACCTTATACCTCTGCATTCAGAGCTGGGTATGTGATAGAAGCCAGCTTTGTTCTTTTCAAAAAGTTAATTTTAATTTATTGGTGCATTGGAATTATACATCATAGTGAGGTTCAATGTATTAAACATATACATGCACACAGCTATTTGTGTATTTCTCTGCATATCCAATTTCACTCCCCTCTCCTTCCTCCTCACAGGAGTTAGTGACATTGGTAATAATGTCACATGTTGATTTGGTATTATTTGAACTGTTTCCTTCCTCAGTCCTACCTCCTCCCCTCCCTAGCTCTCAAGTCTAGCCCTCTTCCACTGTTCTACTGGTTTCTCTCATTTGTCTGAAGTCCCTTTTGTTTCCTATTTTCTCTCTGGAGTTCACAAAAGAGAAAAAACATACTACCTTTCACTTTCTGAGACTGACTAACCTCACTGAGTATGATATTCTTCAGTTTCATACGTTTTCCTTCAAATGACATATTTTTCTTCTTCTTTGTTCTTGTTGGCATTTTCCCATACAGTTCTGTTTTAGATGTTTCCTGTTGGTGGCAAGCCGTGTGCTGCAAACCCTTGGCCCACTGAGTTCAGCACAGGATGAACAGTCTTGTGCACATGATCTGCATCTCACAGCAAACATTTGCCTCAGCCTCTCTCTGGTTTTGTGCCCCAGGGTTTACTCTGAAGTCCTTGCTTGGTCAAAACCAAGAAAATCAGAGTTTTAACATTCCCAGAAGCAATCATTCATGATGGGTGAAGGGGTCATGAATAAATAGCATTTTCCAAGCTGGTTCTATATGATTCCTTAGAAAACTCCCAGAGGGCCAGGGACCTCATTTTAAAATGCAGTGACTAGCTCCTGGTCCTCTTTCCTGTCTTAAATTCCCTATTACATTAGTCAGCTTTCCATAACTAAGATGAATGCCTGAGGTAATTAATTTATAAAGAGGAGATGTTTCTTTTGGCTCATAGTTCTGGAGAGTCCAGTCCAAAATCAAGTGGTCCCATTACTTTGGGGCTTTGGTAAGGGTACCAGATGACAATGGCAGAGAGTGAGTGGTAGAGCAGTTTCCTTACAGCATCATCCAAGAAGCTTTAATCAATATTTGAAAGTAAGAGAGAGATGAGATGCTAGGGTCCTGTAATCCCTGCCAAGGCCATATGCCCAATGACATAAGATCTTCCACTATACCCCACATCCTACATATTCTACCACCTTTCAATAGCACCACACTGGAGTCCAAGTCTTTAACACATTGACCTTCAGGGAGCCCTCACTCAAACCGTAGCCTCCACATTCTCATATCTATTGACATTCTCTGTTCACTTTCCACAGGTCCTATGATACCCTCCACTTTAATGAGAATTCAAAGGTCTAACTAGACGTTCCAACTTCCAATGCCTTGTGAATATGTTTGCTGCAGTTTCTTTTTGTTTTTTCCCCTTGGAATTTATGGCTTTAAATTTCTGTTGTCACTTCAGAGGTATTAGGAAGACAGTGGAGGAACACATGTGTCTTTAATTTGCTCTTCTGCCAACTCAACCCTCGTCTTCAACCCAACCCTCAACTTCAATGTCACTTCCTTGGGCAAATTTCTTGGATCTTCCCACCAAAATGAGTCCTGTTTTGCTTTCTGATAACTTCCAACATTAGTCTTTACCACATTTTAAAACTCTATCCTTATTGATTGCTCTTCTATTCTCCCAGTAGAATCTCAACTCCATGAATCACGTCATGCATTATATTCATAAGCTTTTGTATGTTTTTGTTCAATGAATGAAGAACTTTTCCTGACAATGTTGGCTAAGGCAACACAATTTCTCTGTACTTTTGCATAGAATGTAGGAGACCATTCAACTAACACACACATACGGACTCTTTTCTGCACCTGTTCTTGGAAAGACTCAGCTCTGAGCCAATTCAGAACTGTGTCATCAAATACTAATTGTCTAAAGTTTTCAGTGCCAATATCAATGACATGTATGGAGAGAAGAAGTCAGTGGGGTGGGGGGAGTCTGAAAGAGTAACAAGCCAAGTCCTGTGTGCATGTATGTCTCTATCACTCAGAACCTCATTATAATGCATAATTACAATGAACAAATGAAAGATTGTTAAAAATAAAATAAAATAAATGAGTTGTCAGTTAGAGGAGAGCAAAGTCCTGCAAGCATGGACACAAGATTTGGGGAATGGAAACAACAAGAAAGAAGGAGAGCATGAAGCTAGAGCTTATTTACTTTCCTTCCTGGTCAAACTTATTCACTGCCTCACTCTCAGTACCTCCTGATTTGAGTTACCCTTTACAGCAGAATTTCCCATGATGTTCCTGACTCTTGGGGTCCTGATACTCTGTTATGTACATAAAAGGATGCTCTTACCATGCTGACACATCCTAGACCTATCTAGAGACAGACTTTGATACCATTTCCAAAGATAGTTTGCAGACAGTCCAAGAACCACCTCTACAAGACCCAGCTATGTGACAAATCAGAGCCCAACAATAGTGCCTGCAAAGTCCTATTGAAGTGAGGCTTCTAGTTGGAAAGACAAATACATGATAGCTTTCCAACAACTCTAAGATATTTTACAGGTAGAGCAAACATTATTTGGTTTAAAGATCTATTAAAACATAACAAAGGGACTGATAAAACCCATCCCCTTTCTTGAAAGTCCTTCATGTGACATCCATCTTCACATTGCCCCTGATTTTAAAACTAGCACATGGATGACATATAATCCAACATTTATAAACGAAGAAATCCCACCTCTTTTAAGTAAAATTCTTTAAATCTCCATTTCTGACAGTCTTACTATTTGCACAGTAACTGTAATAGGCGTATATTTTGGAAAATAGTGAATAAAAACTGACAAGCTATCTGGGGAATCTGAATGTATAATTGATAGGGGCATAAATTAATATTATTAGGCCTTTATTGGGTGCAGTGGCTGCCAAACCTACAAAAGGGGCTGGAATGAATCACGGCTGTGGTCTCGGCGCTGATAGACATCAATATGTAATGTGGATTATCTCAAGCTTTCTCATGTGGTCCGCTGATGACAGCACTGAGCCTAATTGAAATTTTTATCTTTTTGTTGCATACAGACAGTTTTGGCTGGTCACTTCCTTTGGAAAGAGGAACAAACCAGGTGATTAAAAAATCAAGGTTTGCAGTGAAAGTCTTAATAAAATGATTTTATAAAGGTTTTAGAAATTAGTGCTTTGTAAAGTCACTTTGGAGAACATGACTTCTGAAAATTCCTTTGCACTTTGATTTTGAAAAAAAAATATTAAGCAGGCATAGCCAAACCAAAGTAAAGAAGTCAGAAGATTCGGTAACTTTGGTGAAAGTGAACATTTTTTCATAAAATCGTGGCTAACAGTTTAGCCTTTTCTTTGACATAGTATAAAACCATCCCATGATGACTGTGATAAGCCTTTGCGGGATAACATCTATATTTCCACAACAACAAAGCTAAAATAATTTTCTCTTTGATCTTAAAAAAACAAACACAGGTACTTCAGTTAAAGCATTATCATTACTGTTTAGCAGTATTCTAATTTATATATTTTTTCACATCACTGTAGTTTGTAATTCTGTTATTGAAAAATAGGAGGTCATTGGAGCATGATGGTGCATGCCCCAAATTCCAGTACTTGGGAGGCTAAAGAAGGAGAATTGCAGATTTGTAGCCAGCCTTGGCGACGTAGTGAGACCTTCCACAACTTAGTGAGACCCTGATTCTAAAAAATAATAAAATAGAACCAAGGGTGTAGCTCAGGGGTAGAATGTCCCTGAGTTTAATCCCCAGTACCACACACACACACACACACACACACACACACACACACACACAAAAGTAAAAAATAGAAGGCCAAAGTTGTGATATTTACCCAAAAACATGATACATTTCAGAGATTGAAGCACTTACATCCATAATTTTCTAGAACTTCATAATTTTATAGCATATAAAATATTAGTCACATTCTACATCTGCCCTTGGCAGTAATAAGTTTAAGATGTGAAATGAGCTCAATATGATTTTGGGGAACATTTGTGTACTGCAACCAGAAAGGTCAGTATGTTTTATGTACTTTGTGATAAAAGTAAGTGTTGATATCTAGGGACAGGACAATGAAAACTAATGGGGCATTGGAACTTTCTTGGTGACCTCATGAAGCAATTTATGATTCTTTTATCACCCCTCATATGATGTTGTCATAAAAATGATCTTTTAATTAAATGTAACAGGAAAACTCTGCACCCTCATTGGGGTGTTTCTGGTCCTGGTGAGTTAACATTTTTAATGACATATCTTCAGCAGGCAGCAACATTTTAAAGTGGTCTAAAACACTATGAAAGCTGTAGTCTGTAGCTACATCTACCCAAGAGACCGAAGAAGCCAAAATAAAGCACTTGGAAGTTCTCCTGCAAAAAGACAGTGGAGGAGCACAGAAAGATAATTGTGCTTAGGAGAGAAATGGCTGTCATTTACTAAGCTCCCACGGTGTGCTAGGCATTCTTTTATCCAGGCATATTTTACTTTTGTTTTTATACTTTGATTGGTATATTGTAATTACACATTAGGGTGAAATTTAAAATGACACAAAGAACTTCATCATAACTTTTCTTCTTATAATTATTACCACATATTAATTGTACAAATAATGGATTGCACTGTGACAATTTTGTCCATCCATATAACATACCTTGGCCATAGTCACCCTTCCAATTGTCCTCTCTTACTTCCCCTCCCACAGTCCATTACATCTTCCCTAATAGTCCCCCTTCTACCCTCATGTTTTATTTTTCTATATTCCACATATGAGAGAAAGTGAGATCTTTGTCTGGCCTTTCTCACTTAATATAATGCTCTGTAGTTCTATCCATTTCTCTGCAAATAACATAATATTGTTACCCTTTATAGATGAATAAAATGTCATATATATATATGTATATATATACATATATATACATATATATATATTACACAATGATATATAATCACATTTTCTTTATTCATGCATTTATAGGCACCTAAGTTGATTCATAGCTTGGCTATTATGAATATTGCTGCACAAAACATTGATATGCAGATATCTCTTTTGTACACTGACTTCATTTCCTTTGGATATATACCCAGGGGAGTTAGTTTTATTTTTAGTTTTTAAAGGCATCTCCGTACTGTTTTCATAGTAGCTATACTAATTTACATTTCCACCAACGGTATATAAGGTAACCCCTGCCCCACATTCTCACAAGCGTTGTCTACTTTTGTTCTCCTCATAATAGTCATTCTGACAGGGGCAAGATAGAATCTCAGTGTAGTTTTATTTGCATTTCCCTTCTTCATAATTTTATTTCATTTAGTTTAACCTTGGTTCTCTGGAGCACAGAGTTCCATTTCTGGCTCTGCCACTATTTTCTTGTATGACCTTGAACATATAATCTAGACTTCAGTTTTCTCTTCTCTAAATGGGGTGGAAGAGATAAAAATTGGACCAAACTGTCTATACTTTCTCTTTTAAATTATTTAGAAGTAAAAGAATGAGATGTAAGAGTATCAGAACAAGGGATCTTATTAAATGTACCATAAACTATCACTTGTCCTGGGTTTTGAAGACCCAGATAATTGAGTTATAATGTCTGCAATTAAAGAACTTGTAGTCTTGTGGGAAAATACCATGCTAATATAAAAGTCAAATGCACTAGAAAAGGCAAGAAAGGAGGGCTATGAAAACAGAGAAGGAGGCTCAATTCAAATAAATAATTAGGGAAGGCTTCCATGGGGAGCAGGTGACAAACTAAGCTATGAGTAATGAAGAATGGGATTTTGGTGAAAAATGTAAAATTGATGCCATAGGTAGAGGGAAATCATAGAAAGACAAAAATGATCTAGTATATGCAAGGAATTGCACATGGTTTGCTATTACTGGGGTGTGATGTATGAAGTAAACTGTAGAAAGAACAAACATTGAATAGAAAAAAGGAAACCAATTCAGGAAAATTCTTGCAAAATCAGGCATGAATTTTATCCCGTATAGGAAAAAGGAAGCTACATATGGTCAGACTGAGTTTTGGAAAAATGACCCTGTCTGCAATAAGAGAAGGAAGTTTAAATAAGACAAAAATGGATCCGGGTGTGGTGGCGCACGCTTGTAATCCCCACGCTTGGGAGGCGGAGACAGGAGGATCGCTGTGGGTCGGAGCCAGCCGCGCGGCTTAAGAGACCTGTTAAAAAATAGGTCTGGGAGTGTAGCCCGTGGGAGTGTAGCCCGGAGGCAGAAGGGCTTCCAGGAACCCCAGTACTACCACCAAAAAAAAAAAAAAAAAAAAAGGAAGCAAGGAGGTCTATGAAGATGTTACTACAGCATTGGTGGGAAGATGATGGGTCCTGAACCAGGGAAATGGAATAAGTGTTGAGAGGCAGAGGGTGATTGGAGAAATATTTAGAAGGTAAAATTGGCAGGGATAGGGCATTTCTGGATTTAGGATCAATTTATTATTATTATTATTATTATTATTATTATTATTATTATTATTATTTTGGTGGTACCAAGCTACACTCCCAGACCTATTTTATACTTTTTTTTAAAAATTGGAAACAGGGTCTCTTAAGCCAGCTGAGGCTGGCTTCAAACCTGCGTGCTCCTCCTGTCTCCGCCTCCCAAGCAAGGGAATTACAAGCGTGTGCCACCACGCCCAGCTGGATGTAGAGTCAATTTCGAAAGGAACAGTCAAGGACAAAGTATCTGACACCTGCTTTAATTAAGACGAACTAAAATAATCAAATCTATTGGAAAAACTTTGGATCCTTTCTTTGTCACCGTGGTAAAAAAATAAAACAGTTTGATTAAATAAAATCTTCATTTTTACCAACTGATAGGTATAAGCCTAACAATCACTTATTTTTCCCAGAAGCCACCGATGAAGCCTCTACTTGTTAGCTAGAGAAAGAGAAGCCCTGAGATACATGGGGACACACCACTGTGATGGCAATTGAAGAGATGGAAGACATCTCTTTCAGCTCCTGGTTCAAGGACCAGTTCTTACACTGCCTGCCTCTTCTGTGACAGAAATATTCAAAGCAAATTTAATATTAATTGTTAGTATTAAAGTATTAATAGCAATACTAATTATTCTTATTAGTATTCAGAATTTCAAAAAATTTAATTATTTTCTCTGCTAATATAACAATTTATAACTTTTTTCTTTTTCTGTTATGAAAATTTGTTTAATTTCAATGCTCATCAGGAAATTCAAAATAAAACTAAAATGAGATAGCACCATATACCCACCCAAATGACTAAGAGGCTGACAATACAAAATGTTAGCAAGAATATAGGATAACTTTTGTCAGTTATGGGCAGGTATACTCATTTTCATATCTATTAAAAAGTACCTACCAAAGAAGAATATATGCATGACATATGACTTAGTGATTCCACTCCCAAGTATATACCCACAAGATATGCAAATATGTGTTACAAGAGACATTTAAAATGAATTGTCCTTAACATATAAAATTTAAGTTTTCAAATATTTGCCTGAAGAGTGACAAAGAATAGCTACAGAAAAGTTGATACATTTTAAATATCAACGCCCTTCAACTTGAAAAACTATCCCCCAAATAATCTACTCTAGCATTAATTGACATGAGATGTGTTACATTCATAGAATCATTCTTTTTAATTTTTTTATTGGTGCATTGTAGTCATACATCTTAACGGGGTATAAGGTGGTGGAGGCATACGTGCACACATCACCCATTAGCTCTTACCCAATTGCTGCCTCATTCCCTCCCTCTCCCTCCTTCTCATGTTTGGCTTAGTGATTAACTTTGATATGTTTGTTAATGTACATTATTTACATTAGAGAATTACCCTCTTCCCCTCTCCCATCCCCTCAGTTAGGTCACCTTATTTGTTCATCTATAGCATCTCCTTCTTTGCCTAGAGTTTCTCCTCCACTCATAGAAGAATTCTTGAGTGTGTGATTGGACTTTCGATTTTCTCCGGCTATTGGGTAAAGTGTAAAGAATGGATAACTGGGGGAAAAGATTCCAAATCTCACTTTAACTAATTTTTAAAATCTCCTCATGCACCAGCTCTTTTGCCAGAGCTACAATTAAAAAACACAATTAGCCTTCTTGAATTTTATCCTTTTCCATATTTAAGAACTTTTAAGAACTCTTTTCTGGAAGACTAGGTAATAGGAAAAACATACACTTTGCATATTAGCTGTGATGGGTTTTTTTGTGTCAGCTTGACTGGGCTAAGAGATATTCAGATAGCTGGTAAAATATTATTAGTGGGTGTGTTTTGGAAGAGATTTGTTTTGAGTTGGTAGACCAAGTAAAGAAGATCTACTCTAATGTGGGTGGACACCATACATCTCAATTAGGAATGAAATGGTACAAAAATGCATAGAGAATAAATCTCTCTGCTTGAGATGGGATATCTATCTTCTGTCTTTGGAAAATGGTGCTCCTGGTTTTCAAGCCCTCAGACTCAGACCAGGACTTATGCAATTAACTCCCCTTGATTTTCAGGCTTGGACTTGGACTTGGACTGGAACTATACCAGTCCAAGGTATAGGTTAGGGTTAAGGTTAGAGTTAGGGTTAGGTCCTGTACCAATGGACCTCTGGTTTTAGACTATGGGACTTCTTAGCTTTAATAATTGCATGAGCCAATTCGTATAATAAATGTCTTCATGTAAATCATACACACGCATGCACACACACACACACACACACACACATACATGCACATTCTATTGGTTCTGTTTCTCTAGAGAACTTTGACTAATGCATTAGCAAACACATGATATTTAGCAAAGATCATATAATACACTTAGAAAGCTACTGACAAATCCATTAAGTCTGTGCCTTATATCTTTCAATCATCTGAGCTATAAAATCCTAACAACCCAAACCAATATTTTCTCAGTTCTTTGTCAATAAATAATTGCTCATGGACCAACTCAATGGCCCTAGAATTAAAATCAGGTAGGAAATTGTGAAACTGTGACATATGGCTGTGGCTAGAGTGTTGGAATGTGAATGATAATTAACAGTTTATTCAGCAGAATGCAATTACTTTTCTCTCAAAACAATGGCAACAAATGAATTCAAATTTTTTTAAATTTTTTAAATTTTTTATTGGGACATTATATTCATACATCATATTGGGGTAAAAAACTTGTGTGTACATACATGTACACAACGCTGATTTAACCCCTACTCAATTCCCACCCCATTCCCTACCCACCCCTCCTTCCCTTGCTTGGCTTAGTGGTTGACTTTGATATGTTTAAGTACATTGTGTGTTTTAGAGAATTTTCTTCTTTCCCCTCTCATCCCCTCATTCAGGTTGTCTTGTTTGCTGCTCTATAGGATTTCCTTTTTCATCTAGAGTTCCTCCTATGACCCATTTCTCCTTAGCTTTCACATATTAGGGAAAGCGTCTGATTTCTTTTTTTTTTTTAACTGACTAATCTCACTTAACATCATGTCAAGAGGACAATTTTCATATTGACTTACCTTCCATCCTTTCTGTTCCAAATCCCTTTAATGTCTTGATTAGATATTTAAAATTTTTTCTTATCTGTTTCCTTTGCATTCTGAATATGGATGGAAAACCTTGCACTCTTTGCTACCAGAATTAAGATCCTTAATTTGTCCTCACTTCTTCTTCTTCTTTTTTTTTTTTAAATGCTGGGGTGAAACCCAGAGGCTTTCTATCTCCGGGCTATACCACCAGCCCTATTTTATATTTTATTTAGAAACAGGGTCTAAGTTGACTGAGAGCCTCACTCAGTAGCAAAGGCTGGCTTAGAACCTGTGCAATCCTCCTGTCTCAGGCTCCCAAGTGCTAGGATTACAAGTGTACGCCACCACGCCCAGCCTTGTCCTCACTTCTTAATGTGTCCCTATACTTTGTGTGAGAAAATCTAGTTCCTTTCCTAGAAAATAGCTCATTATTCTCTTATGTTTTCCCCGATGAAATTGTGCCGGCCTACCAATCCATCAGGGGTCAACTAAAGGTTCACATCTGGTGGTCAGTGATGCTGTATGGCTCCAGAAAAATATTAGGAGATTCAGGCCAGGCATATATAGATGGGCATCCAGGCTCCACTACCAACTGGCTGTATGACTTTGCAATACTTAAGTTATAACCATCAGAATTCTCACCAGAAAAGTAGAATAACAATGCTACCTACATCATAAACATAATGGAAGAATTAAAGAGCTTTTTATAAAGAGCTTTTTATAATGCTAATGCATGGCACTTGGTAAGGAGTCAAGTTACAATATTATTAGTAGTAATGTTTAATCATCCTTCTATGTGCCTCCAAATCCCAATAAGTAGTCTATCAGACTTGTTTGTAATAATTGTTTGAATGTCTGTCTCTTTTGCCAGGCGCTGCAGAATCTGTGTATCTCACGTGGAGGTCCAAGACCTGTCTTTGAATGAATTAGTGAGGAAATGGAAACCTTCTACAATAAGATCCCTTATTTCACACCATTTCAACTCAGGAAGGATTCCTTATGACAATTTATAGCACATTATCAATCTCACTTTTATTAGAAAATGGGCTCTTAAGTTTTTTTTCTCCAGAATATGTGAAGGACAGCTAATGAGGCCATGTTTCATTTATTTGAATTGCATGCACTGCTTTCTTATATTTTATTCATTTATTTTTGTGGTACTGGGGGTGGAACCCAGGGGCTTTTCTACCTCCGGGCTATACTCCCACATCTATTTTTTTATACTTTATTTGGAAACAGGGTCTCACTAATTTGCTGAGAGCCTCACTAAGTAGCTGAGGCTGGATTCAAACCTGTGCAATGCTCCTGTCTCAGCCTCCCAAGCACTGGGATTAAAAGCGTGCACCGCCACGCCCAGTGCATACACTACTTTCTATGAAATAATTATTTTTACAGCACATTTCAGCAAACTACCTTGTGTCTTGGTAGTGAGAGAAATGGTATTATTTTGTTTAATCTTTCTTCCTGTTTGTTATTACCACATTCTGCTTAGGGCCACTGTTTGCTTTAGCTGTTCTTGATGTTTTCATGTATTTCATTCAGGTAGAATGAGGCTTGTTGAAAAAATAAAGTAAGAGCAAAACTTGGGAAATAAACAAAGCATCCACTATTTGAAAATGTCTGATTTACTGTCTTGAGAAAAAAGCTGGCATTTATTTTTAATTAAATTTATTTATTTATTTATTTATTTATTTATTTATTTATTTATTTTGGCACCGGACATTGAACCCATGGAGTTTCTATCGCTTAGTTGCACCCTAGCCCTATTTTATTTTTTATTTTGAAACAGTTTCTATGGGCCTGGCTAACTTGCTGAGACTGATTTTGAACCTGTGACCCTCCTATCTCTGCCTCCAAGCACTAGGATTACAGGTATGAGCACCATGCCCTACTAATTTAGTTTTTACTTTCATGAATATATAATCATACAAGTAACAAATTATTTCATTGTGTAAAACAACCATACAAAAGCTGAAGATCCCCAGGCCTCTTGGGTTCTTTTCTGTCTATTGGTGCATGTGTGTATATGATTATGAATTTTAAATAACACTCAACAATATAACTTGGAGAACTTTTTATCTTAGTACCTATAAATATTAGTTTTTAATAATTTCTAAAATATTCATAATATACTAATCTATGGTTTATTCACCATCTAAACTTAGTAGACTCAGCCATCAAAAAAACCTCAATTACATCATTTTCAGGGAAATGGATGGAACTGGAGGACATTATGCTAAGTGAGATTAGTCAGTCACAAAAAATAAGAAATCAGATGCTTTCCCTAATATGTGAGAGTTAGGGAGAAATGGGTCATAGGAGGAACTCTTGAAAGAGGAAATCCTATAGAGGAGCACACAAGACAACCTAAAGGAGGAGCAAGGAGAGGGGAAAGAGGAAAATCTCTAAAACACATAATGTACTTAAACATATTGAAGTCAATCACTAAGCCAAGCAAGGGAGGGAGGGGCGGGGAAGGAGAGAAACAAGATTTTCCATCCAACAGACAACTAAGATTACTTATCTGTGGAGATTCATTATTTATGTTAGTCTCTTACTTATCTCTAAATTGTATTGTTTGCTTTTATTGTTAATTTTTAGGATTTCTAGTTGGAATATTAATATACCTTCAGATATAGCATTTGGAAATATTTTATCCCATTCTATCAGTAACTTATAACTCTGTTTACATTGTCTTTGGATATACAATATTTTTTTTTAGGGAGTTTGTTTACCCTTCTGTTGCCTGTGCCATTGAAATCATATCCAAGAAATCAAGAAATCACTGCCAATTTCAATGTTGTGAGGTTTTATGACCCAGATTTTCTTCTAAAAGTTTATAGTCTTAAGATTTATATTTAGGGATTTTATCTATTCTGAGTTAATATTTATATATGGGATTAAGTAAGGGTCCAATTTTATTCTTTTTCATGTAATTATTATTTTTCAACAATATTTATTTAAAAGATTATTATTTCCTCCACCAAATGTTCGTGGAAACCTTGTCAAAAATAACTTGACAATATATGGAAGAATTTATCTCTAGGCTTTTATTTAACTCCAATGGTTTATATATCTGCCTTTAGAACAGTACTACACTGTTTCAATTATTGTAGCTTTATATGGTTTGAAATCAGAAAATATATCTTCTAGCTTTGTTCTTTTTCGAGATCATTTTGGGTATCTAGAGTCCATATTCCATATTAGGATAGATTTTTTCTGAAAAATAAATATATAAATATATGATAGTTTCACCTAAAAAAAAAAGAAAAAATATTCTCTGGTAAGAAAGAAAGCAAAAAGAAATATTGAAATGTTATCTTTAAGTCATCAAAAGCTTGGTATCAGACAAATGAAACTGTTATGTGAGATTATCATTTTTTAATTTTGGATAAATTGCTATAAAACTAGATGTCAACCACTAGGCCAAGCATAAGAAGGAAGGATGGGGAGGAAATGGGGTGGGGATCGGGTGGGGGTTGACTGGCGATGTGTGCAGGTATGTCTACAAAAGTTTTTTTGTATCCCACTATGATCTATGAATACAGTGCACCAATAAAAAATTAAAAAATAAACTTAGTAGATATTTGTTTTCCATGTTTTCTGTTGTTGTAAACAGTACTACAATAATAATATTCTTATTAATGATACCTATATGCATGGATCTATATTTCTCTGTGATTGATGCTGAGAAGTAGAATTTGTGTGTCACAGTGTTTGGATTTGGAAAAAATACAAATTTACTCTCATTTTTTGGAATATGAATATAATCATAAAGTTTAAAAGTTGGAAATTATAAAAGACAAATAAGATGTGTTCAGTGTTAATACTATATTAGTATTTATCCTGTCCCCCCCTCTACTATAAATATGGTAAATACTGGTATTTTGTTGAGTTTCTGATCTTTTGTGGAAACAATTTTCTGCTTAAAATTTTAGAAGGCAACTGAATGATCATTTCAGGTTTTGAAGGGTCCCTGCTCTTGTCTGAGTTAGACATGAGCAGGAAGAGAAGGAATGCCACATGCTAGTGGACCACAGGTACTCTTCTTGTGGTTTTCTCCTATGTTTGTGCACTCAGCTGGGAAGTTACATCTGCACCCTACATGAACATATGTAGTATCCCTAATGACCTTTTCCAGTATCCCAAAGGATCAAATAACCTTAGAAGCAAAACTGCAATCTTTACAGCAACAAAAATAGTTTATGAAGATATATAAAATTTATATAAAATGAAACCTCCTCATTCTAAGCATCAGTCTCTTGAGTCTTAACCTTTTTTTGTGTGTGGGGAGATTGAACCCGGGGACATTCTAGCTCCAAGCTACACCTTCAGCCCTATTTTATTTTTATTGTGAAATAGGGTCTCATTAGTTTGATATGAGTCTCACTAAGTAGTGAGGGTGTCCTTGAACCTGTGATCCTCACTGCCCCTCACTAGAAAAATGGGTGAGATAACCACCTGGTTGGTAAGTTTGGGCCAATATGTGAGCATGCATAATTGAACGCTTTGTTCTCTGGAATTTTTTCTGTGCAGAAAACACTTTCTCTGCTCTTCTCTACTGTAGTTATATAGCCTGTGGTTTTCCAGCTACTGCCTATGACTGAGAGGCTTCATCCAATTTATAAGGTTCTAACAAGTCTATTTGGTTTTTCACTAAGCACTCAAAAACCAACTTTTTGAGTAAATTCATCAGGACTATCATATTATCTTTTTGCCATATAATGTTACCCAATCAAGAGAGTGAATATCTGCTTATATTCAAAAGCAGCAGGGTTATACAGGGTAAGTAAACCAGGAAATGGGAGTCTTAGGAGCCATATTAAAATTCTGCCCATAGCAATACCTTAAACCACGAGCACAAGATCTATCTGTACCCAAGACAAAAAGATACCTGTAAAGGAACTATAATTTAGGTGTATACTAGCAAATTGCATATGGCAAATGCTTTGAGAACCACAGGTCTTATAGACCAACTTCAACTACTGATTCTAGATTTTAAAAAAAATATCTAAACAGTGATAGAAGATCTCTTTTAGAGCTTCCTCTTCCAAATTAATCAAGACATGATATTTATATACAGATTAGCTACCTCTACAAATTTTATCCTCTTTGCGAGTATTTCTACTATCCATTTGCCTCCTCACTCCATCATTCAGATATGTGTGTAAATTCTGTTTCTTATTTCTGTTTCATAGAACTCTTGTTGCATTTTCCCTGAGAATTTTGAATCTATTTTTGTCCCAAACAATTCAGGATGAATAATTTCTAAGGGTTCATTTGTTCAACCTGCTGCTTGGCTGATTTCTAAGAAAAAGATTACAAAACACTGCTAACGACCAAATGGAAAACCCAATTTCTTCA
Organism: Muscardinus avellanarius; assembly: GCF_963383645.1. Taxonomy (NCBI): domain Eukaryota; kingdom Metazoa; phylum Chordata; class Mammalia; order Rodentia; family Gliridae; genus Muscardinus; species Muscardinus avellanarius. The sequence goes on along the minus strand of NC_137793.1, from coordinate 73,293,018 downwards.
GACTGATGGCTCACAATCTGTCCAAATGTGGGGCACCCACTGACCTATTTCTCAGATGTGCATGATTATGCAGATTATCTTTAGGTGTCTGTCAACTCTGTTAAAATGAGCCCCAACTTGTCTGAAAGTGACCATATATTCCAGTTTTCTCAGATATATATCCATTTATGTCTGTTGTCCTTACATAATTATTCATTGTGGACCTTTTATTCTTAAAAGCTTCCCAGTTTGGAAAATAAATTATGTGGTCATTATATAATGCACTGTAGAATAGTTTCCAAATTAAAAGATAATTTTTCATGTGTGTTTGTGTGTGTGTGTGCACACACACACAGAGCAAATTTTGGTATCAAATTTAAATTCAGTTTGTTTTCAAAAATTCAAATTTTGACAAATTCGACTCTACGCTCTGTGTATTACTTTATGTAGTTTTTTATTTATTCCTGTATTTAATATTAATATTAAAGATTTTTAGATTAAAAATGTATGACTCTATTGAAATATATATATATTCTATATATATACATTTATTTATATACATACATATATATATATATATATATTCTTTTTTGTGGTACTGAGGATGGAACTCAGGGGCATTCTACCTCTGAGCTACATCCTCAGCCCTATTTTTTATTCTTTATTTTGAAACAGAGTCTCACTGAGTTGCAGAGAGCCTCACTAAGTAGCTGAGGCTGTCTGCGAACCACACTCCTCTGGTCTCAGCCTCCCAAATTGAATTATATAGTTTAATGAAGTCCTAGTCTCCAATTCTTTTATGTTATGCGAGACTAAAAGTGCCTGGGATTCCAGAGACAAGCAGGGACCATCATAAGGTTGAGAAAAAGAGAGAGAAACACCAGAGGCAGATCACATGGAGGACCTGTGTGCTTCTAGATCTCATAGTACTATGGGTTAAAAGCTGATACATAGATAAGAGATAATACTTTTAAAGGTGCCATTTTTAAAGATACTTTTCAAGTAGTAGAAGTTAAAGAAATCAGGGGCCAAGAATATAAAATTATCAGCTGGGCGTTGTGGTGCATGCTTGTACGTGGGAGGCTGAGATTGGAGGATCTGGGTTCCCAGATAGTCTCAGTTAACTTGGTGAGGCCCTCCGTAATTCAACAAGACTTGGTTTCAAAATAAAGAATAAAAAAAAATCAGGCTGGGGGTGCAGCTCAGAGGTAGAATACCCTTGGGTTCAAACCCCAGCAACACACACATACACACAAAGAATATAGAAAATATCTTGAAAATTAAGTAAAATCTCTTAGCTGAAACATTCTTTCCCAAACTTATTGATTATCTCCCTTTACACTCTGGTGGAAGTAAAGTCCTGATTGTTATAGGACCAAATACTTGCTGGGGAGGGTAACTGGGAATAGTTGGCATGTATTGAAGTGTAGGGTCAGGGACTAGACAGAAAGTTTTTATCAGACACAGTGTCTGGAATAACTTTATTTATTGAATATACTTTTTTTTGTGGTACTGGCGATGGAACCCAGGGACATTCTATCTCTGAGCTACAACTCCAGCTCTATTTTTTATTCTTTATTTCGAAAGAAGGTCTCACTGAGTTGCAGAAAGCCTAAGTAGCTGTAGTTGTCCATGAACCAAGATCCTCCTGTCTCAGCCTCCCAAATGCTTAAATGTTTAAAATGTTAAACATTTTAACAAATGCTTAAGTACTTGTTATGTTCCAGGCATTGTGCTAAAAGCTAGATGTAAAATGGGGAGAGAAAAGAAAAACCTCTATAATAATGACAATAAAATTAAATAACACTGCTCTTAAGGATCCTATAGCCCAGTCCTTTAATTTTAGGTATTATTTGATTCTTATATTCATATTTCAAATGTGATGATATTGTTGGTAAGTTTAATATTTGTATTACGACTTACAGGTTCACTTTATTATTTAGCAAAAGATTGGGGGAAAATAATATGTTTTGGTCACTGTACTTGGTATTGGGGCCCATGCTTGAGAAACTTTCAGTGTAAACTAAAGCTCTAAAATAGTACTTTAAGCACATTCTAAATATAAGCACAAATATTATTTGGTGAAAACACTCATCTTTCAGGAGCTACTCCCCCCCAAGCTCCAGACAATTACACATTCACTGCTTTCCTTAAGTGCTATCAGTTACATCACCTCTACATAGTATTTCAACAGGAGGTTAATTGCAGCTAAAGAAAAGTTTATGATTAGTCCAGACAGGTATTTTTCTTCATTGTCTAATACCATAAATCCATTAAATTTCTATCCATCTTGTCATCCTCTCCTTGAAGACTTGGTTATATGACCTGCAATACTAGTGCAGTTTCGTGATTATAATTGTGATTGGCAGAAAGCTCTCAGAGTTGCAATAAATTTTGCCACAGGCAAAGAGGAATTTTGTAACACTATGATTCCATTGTAAAATCTGAATTTTTAACTCTCTTATTACTGGTGAACAGTTTCTTTTGGGAGAAAGCAATAAATATGTAATTGTCAGGAGTTTTTTTTCCTGAGAGAGAACTTTTGAAATTTAACTTTTTTTTTTACCAAATAATGTCTATTATACGTATATTTAATTTTTTATAATTGCTTAAAATGCTATTTTAGACCTTTAGCATACAATGAGAGATTCTCAAGCATTGGTCCCAGTACCAAGACCAGTGACAAAAAAATCCATTTCTCCAAAAATTTTGATAGATCATTAAGTGAATGTGTAAACTATAAAAAGGTATTATGTTTTTTCAATTTTTCTGGCTTTAATAATTGCAATGATTGGCCTTGGAGGAGAAGGTTTGAAGTAGCTTAGAGCTATATGGCTTTTCTTTTTATTATTCACCACCGAAGTACACCACTTTCTTTAACCTCATATTCTAAAATTTTTCTCAGCCGGGCGTGGTGGCACAAGCTTGTAATCCCAATGCTTGGGAGGCTGAGACAGGAGGATCGCACTGGTTCAAAGCCAGCCTCAGTTACTGAGGGAGGCTCTCAGAAACTTAGTGAGACCCTGTTTCCAAAAAAAGTATAAAATAGGTCTGGGAGTATAGCCCGGAGGTAGAAAGCCTCTGGGTTCTACCCCCGGTACTACCAAAAACAAAAAACAAAAACAAAACAAAACAAAAAATAAATAAAATTCTTCTGTATCTTTAAATTGTTTTTCAGATAATTTTCATAGCCCACAGATAATCCTGGCATACATCAGAGGAGTAAGAGTTCTTATCAGTGGATGTAAAAACACAATTTTTCTCCACTTTATATTTTTTTCTTTTTGTAAAAAAATAAATCTTAGGGACTCTCTGGTATATGTGTATCCGTGTGTACACACACATATACATATAAACCAGTAGCCTATGTGCTCATGGTACATGCATTCCTCCATGAAATTTCAAATGTTGACATGCTGGAAAAATTGGTCACATAAATTATTTCTGCCCCCAGGCACTTTAACTTGAATGGCCAGCACTTATTTCTCTGGCCACCACAGGTCTCCCTGTCCTTGGCAGCATTACAGGCTAATATTTTTTAACATGGATGAACAGCTCTTGGAAATTTCTCCAATGTATTAAGCATGAACAAGCCTTTCTTCAACATCAAATGCTCATGTCTTTCCCTCCACATTTCTTTCTCTACAACAAACATATTTATTGGAGCCATTATGAGAAAAATCTCCCTCTCCATAAATGTTTGTCTTCTCCTTTGTCCTTTTTATAGGATCGTGAATAAATGACAAGATGGTCTTGTGTGTGTGTGTGTGTGTGTGTGTGTGTGTGTGTGTGTGTGTGTACATTCTTTTCCCTTTTAGTGCACTATTGCCAGATTTATCTTTAAAAAAAATCAGATAGATACTAGTTTCTTTTTGTATGTTGTGTGTCTGTGTGCATCACACTGGAGATACAATCCAGGGGCATCCTATCTCTGAGCTACATCCCAGACCTAGTTTATTTTTTTATTTTGATTTCGGAGCTCACTAAGTTGCTGAGACTGGCTTTGAACCTGCGATCCTCCTGTCTTAGCCTCCCAAGTACTAGGATTACAAGTGTGCGCCACCACTCCCAGCTGACTCTAGGTTTTGATACTTGCTTTGGAGTGAGAAATGAGCTAAAGATGATAAGTAGGACTTAGAAATGAAAGATGAAATATTTCCTTTCTTTTTTTTTTTTTTTTTTTTTTTTTTGGTGGTACTGGGGATGGAACCCTTCTACTTCCAGGCTACACTCCCAGACCTATTTTATATTTTTATTTGGAAACAGGGTCTCTTAAACCAGGGAGGCTGGCTTCGAACCTTCATAATCCTCCTGTCTCTGCCTCCCAAGTGCGGGGATTACAAGTGTGCGCCACCATGCCTGGCAGATGAAGTACTTTCAGTGTGCGCCACCATGCCTGGCAGATGAAGTACTTTCATTCACAAATATATGCAAATGCTTTCCTTGTTTACCACACCTGTCAGTGTCACTGAAATGCACCCAGGATCTAGTGTTTTAACTGATTACTCTTTACCGAAATAGCTACCTAAGAACAGTCTAAATTATTGAATTCAGATACATGAATGTTCAGATATTAGTTTTTCCAAATATATTTTTGGTTGTAGATGCAGTCAATAGCAAAGTAATAAAAATTGCAAGTCTTGGTGGCACACACTACTTATCCCAGTATTTGGGAAGCTGAGATAGGATTTCAGGTTAGAGGCCAGCCTCAGCAACTTAGCCAGACCCTGTTTCAAAATAAAAATAAAATAGATCTGAAGGAGTACCTTAGAGTTAGAATGTCCCTGAGTTCAATCTTAGTAATGCACACACACACACACACACACACACACACACACACACACACGGTGTTTAAGAAGAAGTAGGTAGAATGATCCTAGGTTCAATCCCCAGTACCACACTTAAATATACAAAGTAATAAAAATTTCTGACAACCACCAAGAATAGTTTTCTCTGTGGTACAGGATAGTGTGCTCAGATGGCCTGATGTGTCTATAGTCACAAGTTTTTGGTTTATAATTAAAATAAAATTCGAGGTACATTTGAATCCTGTTTGTGCAAAGAGCCACCATTTAATATTGTACAGAACCAAGGGTGACAGCTGGGTGATGTAAGGATGAGTTTTCAACTGTGCCCTTAGACTGGGAATGGGAAAAACTACTATTGCAATTGTTGTAGCTCATCCCTGCCCCCTTTTCTCCAGTACTCCCATATTGTTTCAGGATAGCCAGAGGAGGGAGGCAGGCACTCAGCACCCCTGGATCAAATTCCATATCACGACTTCACACCCATCTCTTTTTACTCTGTGGGGCAGCTGGACTACTGGAGTCAGAGCATGAAAAACATCCTTCTGATTATGATTAACCAGGTGAACTGGGGGCATACTTCCCCTCAAATCCTTGTGTTTACAACCACATCCCATTAGGTTTATTGAGGGGACAGAAAATTGAGGTGCTTTTTTTGGAGATGTTGCTCAGAAAGAAATGACCCGACTAACCCTCCTACTGGCAGCCTGTGTGGACACCATTGAGACCAACTGACCCACTTAGGTCTTCAAAGCAAGGCTGAGGGATGTTGGGTACTGAGGTCAGTGCTGGGACCCAGTTACTGTGCTGCTGCTGCTGCTGCTGCTGCTGCTTCATGGGCAAGTCTATTTCTAAGAAAAACATATTTTTAATAAATTTGTTTTAAATAAAATTTTATTTTTAATTTTCTTGCCTTTAGCGTATAACTGTCCAGTTTTATTTGAAGACACAAGATCAGATTCTAAGCCATGAAGTTTCTCTATTATAACATGTATAATATATTTTGAAACATCATATGCCTCAGACACACATTCTTGAGTTTTCTCTGTTTTTCTGGGACTCTGGAGTCACCACAAGAGATATTTGGGCATTTATCTGTGAAGGTATTTTATTTATCTTTTAAAACCTTAACTTTTGAGCCTGTGCATGCTTATAAGCTTGTAAAAACAGTACTTGGGAGGCTGAGACAGGAGGATCACAGGTTTACAGCCAGCCTCAGTTACTTAGTGAAGCCCTCTACAACCCTGGGGGTTGTAGGGCTGGGGGTGTAGCTCAGAGGTAGAATATCCCTGGGTTCCATCTGAGCTATAACCCCAGCCCTATTTTTTATTCTTTATTTTGAAACAGAGTCTCACTGAGTTGCAAAGGGCCCCACTAAGCAGCTGAGGCTGTCTGCGAATCGTGATCCTTCTGTCTCAGCTTCCCAAATGCTGGTATTACAAGATTGTACCACCACGCCCAACTTGAGGCAAAATTTTTATATGTGAAATGCAACTTAAATGTTCAACTCTATGATGTGTAACAAATGTATGCACGTGTATCACCAACAGCCCAATCCAGATATAGACTATTTCCATCAACCAGAAAGTCCACTTAGGCCCCTCTCAACCCCTTGCCCATGATAAACAACCACTGTTTTAATTTCTATCACCAAAGATTTTTGCCTATTCTTGAATGTCAGAGAAATATCATCATATAGTATGTACTTTTGTGTCTGGCCTTTTTTACTCAACATAAATGTTTTACAGATTTATCTATGTTGTTGAATGCACTATTACTTCATACTTTCTTATAACCAAGTAGTATCCTACTACTTACATAAATACAATGCTTATTCATTCTTCTATTGATTTACATTTGGTTTCTTTACAGTGCTTGTTATTTTAAAAGAAAGCCACTATGTATATTCTTGTAAAAGCTTTTTTGTGGACAAATCTTTCCATTTCTTCTTTTTTAAATGTATTCTTGATTCTATGTGATTAAAGTAGGTAACTAAATATTTAGTTTATAAGAGATCATTAGATTTTTGAAGTAATTGTACCATTGGTTCTGGTTTTCCACACTCTTACCAACATTTAGTGTTTTCCATCTTTCAAATTCCAGCTATTCCTGTGGGTGTGGAGTGACAGTCATTTTTATCTTGGAGTTCCCTACTAGTTCAAACATATTTCCACTCATATTTTAAACAAATATGTGAAGACTATTCCAATGTTCAGTTAGTGTGTGATGCTGAAACCATTGGAAAAAGGTGAAAAAATGAAGTTCAATATCTGCCTCACACTCTACACAGGCATTAATTTGAGATGGGTTATATGCTTAACAACTAGAAGTTATAATTATGAATCTCCCAAAGAAAAAACAGAATATGGTTGTTCTCTTGGGGTGGGCTTATATTTCTAAACCAGAATACAAAAAGTATTAACAACAAAAAATGATGATACATTCTTCATTCAAAGGATGAAGTCAACTATTCATGTATTTATTGGCAATTCACATAACTATCTCCTGTAAAGGGTCCATTCAAAATTTGGCATAAAGTTTGGTTGTGTACTTGTCATTTTGCAATTAATTTGAAGGATTTTTACTTTCCAGGCATGGCTTTTATCACATGACTATAATAAAAATATTTTCTTTCAGTCTGGTTTGTCTTGTAATTTTTCTAATATTACAGAAATGTTCATTTGAATGAAGAATGTTATCATCATTTTTATAGTTAATTCTTTTTGTATTCTCACTAAGAAATATAGCCCACCCCAAGGGAACAACCATATTCTGTTTTCTTTTGGGAGATTCATAATTATAACTTTTAGTTGTTAAGCATACAACTCATCTCAAAGTAATGTCTGTATATAATGTGAGGCAGATATTGAACTTCATTTTTTCACTTTTTAGCAATGGTTTCAGCATCACACACTAACTGAATTGGTCTTTCCGCATTGAATAGTCTTCACATATTTGTAAAAATATGTGAAAGCCGGGTATGGTGGTGCACACTTGTAATGCCATCATTCAGGAGCCGAGACCAGAGGATCGTGGTTCACGGACAGCCTCGGCTACTTAGTGAGGCCCTCTGCAATTCACTGAGACCCTGTTTCAAAATAAAGAATAAAAACATAGAGCAGGGGGTATAGCTTGGAGGCAGAATGCTTCTGGGTTCCATCCCCAGACCCCCACACAAAAAAAATGTGTGGAAATATGTTTGAACTATCATGGGCCAATAATCTATTTTTCTTTACCTACATTAATACCACACTGTCTTCTTTCTTTTTTTTTAGAATTTTATTGGTGCTATATGATTGTACACCATTGCATACATGTATACACACATGTGTATAATATTATGCACAGATTCATATATACACACATCCTTGGTGTAGTTCCCTCCTAACCCATCCTGCTAATCTCCTTCCTGTGCATGTAATAAAGTCTGAGTGATGCCTATCATGATTACTGTTGCTTTATGAGAAGTTTTGAAGTTAGGTAGAATGAGCTTTCCAAATTTTTTTTCAAGATTATTTTGGTCACTTTAAATTTACATTTAATTTTTAGAATAAACTTGAAAATTTCTACTAAAAATGCCTGTCAGGATTTTGATTAGTTTTGTGTTGAATCTATAGATACATTTGGAAAGAAATTATATCTTTTGGTGTGTGTGTAGTGCTGGAGATTAAACCATTCTATCTCTGAGCTACATCTCCAGCCCAGTTTATTTTATTTATTTGGAAACAACTGAGGCCGGTTTTGAACTTGTGAGTACTGGGATTACAGGCATGTGTCACCATGCCCAGCTCAAAACATGGTATCTTAAAAGTATTGAATCTTCCAAGTTATAGACATTTTCTATGACTCTGTTTATTAAGGCCTTCCTTAATCTCTCTCCATTAGGTTTTATAACTTAAATTGGAGAAGTATTACACATCATTTAAAAATAATTTCTGAGTTCTTTATATTTTCTGAGACTATTATAAATTTAAGGCTTTAAATGTTCTATTTCTTTCTTTCTTTCTTTCTTTCTTTCTTTCTTTCTTTCTTTCTTTTTTTATTGGTGCACTGTATTCATACATCATAGTGGGATACAAACTTTTGTAGACATACATGCACACATCGCCCAGTCAGCCCCCACCTGATCCCCACCCCATTCTCTCCCCATCCCTCCCTCCCATGTTTGGCTTAGTGGTTGACATCTAGTATTATAGCAATTTATCCAAAATTAAAAATGATAATCTCACATAACAGTTTCATTTGTCTGATACCAAGCTTTTGATGACTTAAAGATAACATTTCAATATTTCTTTTTACTTTCTTTCTTACCAGAGAATATTTTTTTCTATTTTTTTAGGTGAAACTATCATATATTTATCTATTTATTTTTCAGGAAAAAATCTATCCTAATATGGAATATGGACTCTAGATACCCAAAGCGATCTTGAAATAGAACAAAGCTAGAAGATATATATTTTCGGATTTCAAACCATATAAAGTTACAATAATTGAAACAGTGTAGTAGTATTCTAAAGACAGATATATAAACCATTGGAGTTAAATAAAAGCCTAGAGCTAAATTCTTCCCTATATTGTCAAGTTATTTTTGACAAGGTTTCCACGAACATTTGGTGGTAGAAATAATAATCTTTTAACTAAATATTGTTGAAACATAATAATTACATGGAAAAGAATAAAGTTGGACCCTTACCTAATCCCATATACAAATATTAACTCAAAATAGATAAAAGACCTAAATATAAATCTTAAGACTATAAACTTTTAGGAGAAAATCTGGGTCATAAAACCTCACAACATTGAAATTGGCAGTGATTTCTTGGATATGATTTCAATGGCACAGGCAACAGAAGAGTATACAAACTCCCTAAAAAATAAAAAAAAATATTGTATATCCAAAGACAATGTAAACAGAGTTAACAGTTACTAATAGAATGGGATAAAATATTTCCAAATGCTATATCTGAAGGTATATTAATATTCCAACTAGAAATTCTAAAAATTAACAACAATAAAGGCAAACAATACCATTTAGAGATAGGTAAAAGACTAACATAAGTAATGAATCTCCACAGATAACCAATCTTAGTTGACTGTTGGATGGAAACTCTTGTTTCTCTGGTTCTGGTGTGTGTTACCTATTTCTTCTTTGTAGTTAGTCTCTTTGAGTATTTTCTCTAGCGCTGGTTTTGAAGACATAAATTATTTCAGTTTCTGTTTGTCATGGAAGCTTCTTATTTCTCCATCTAATTTGATAGAAAGTTTTGCTGGGTAGGACGTTTTTGGCTGGAAGTTGTTTTCTTTCAGAGTTTGGAATATGTTACTCCAAGCCCTTCTGGCTCTCATGACTTGGTTTGGGAAGTCTGGAGTGATTCTAATTGGCTAGCCTCTGAATGTCACTTGGCCCTTTCTTTTTGTTGCCTTTAAGATTATCTGCTTGGCTTCCACATTGGTCATTTTGACAATTATGTGGCGTGGGGATCCTCTTCTCCGATCCTGTCTAAAGGGAGTTCTATAAGTTTCCTGGACCTGTGTATCAACCTCTTGCTCTATGTTTGGAAAATTTTCTGCTATTACTTCCTTGAAGAGATTGTTGATCCCTTTGGTTTCACTTTCTTTTCCCTCCTCTATTCCAATTATTCTTAGGTTAGCTCTCTTAAAATGGGCCCATATTTCTTCAATGTCAGATTCCTGCTGTTGGGTATTTTTTTCTAGATTAGTAACTATGCGTTCATTTTTGGAATGATCATCTTCTAAGAGCGAGATTCTGTTCTCCATGTGGTCTAATCGGTTGTTTGTGCTTTGAATTGAGGCCTTTACTTCCTTAATTGCATCCTTTATCTCTTTTTGGCTCTCTCTGAGTTCTTTTCGAAGCACCTCTATTATTTCTACAGTTATTTTCCTGATTTGATCTTCTAGAAATCTCTGATTTTCTGTTTTATCGGGTTCTGATGTTGTTGGGTTGTGGGCATTCATTGCTCCAGTATTATTCCTCTTTCCCATGGTTTCGGAAGTTTGTGCCTTCTCTGGGTTCTTCCCTTGGGTCACTCTGACTTCACTTAAGGTGTTCTGGATCTCGAGTCAGTAGTATCTCAGACCCCACTACTCCTTTACTGGGTTGTATCACAGAGTCTCCGACCCAGAGAGTCGATAGAGGCTGCTTTAGACTGTGGGGGGTGCCAGGTTGCACATTCTCCTATGGTGTGATATCTCTGCCACCGCCCCTCCCCCACTGGGTCAAGTCCCAGGAAGTACAGTACTGGGATTTCTCCTCTGTGGCCCGCAATTTGACTCACTGTTCTTGACTACGCAGATGTAGCTGTACTGGATTCGGTGAATTCTCTGCTACTGCCGCCGGTGGCAATATGGCGCCGCTGCTACCCCCTCGGCCGTGAGGCTGCCGTATTTCTTCTTGGTTTTGATTTCCACTCTGAATCCCTGCGGCGTGTGCTGAGCTCAGCCACTGAGAGCTTTAGATTTTGCCTGTGGCGAGAAATCCCGCCTGGCTGTTCTGCAGCGGCTCACCTCGGCTTGCTGTAGCCGTCTGGTGAATTTGCCGCTGCCGCCGGCAGTATGGCGCTGCTGCCACGTCCTCGGGCGTGAGGCCGGTTATCTCCTCTGTGGCTCTGAGCTCTGTTCTCAGTCTGTTTTCTCTCTGGAGCCTGGTGATTTTTTTGTTTCTCTGGTGATGGTGTTTTCTGGCTATGAAAGGCGCTGATTTTGTGGTAATGGAGATTGGTTGTTAGCGGGGCTCTTAAGCCCCGCTTTTCTCGGTCGCCATCTTCCCGGAAGTCTCTTTCTTTCTTTCTTTCTTTCTTTCTTTCTTTCTTTCTTTCTTTCTTTTTTGGGTGGTACTGGGGTTCCTGGAAACCCTTCTACCTCTGGGCTACACTCCCAGACCTATTTTATATTTTTATTTGGAAACAGGGTCTCTTAAACCAGTGAGGCTGGTTTCGAACCCGCGCAATCCTCCTGTTTCCACCTTCCAAGCGCAGGTATTACAAGCGTGAGCCACCACGCCGGTTTAAATGTTAATTTTCTAATTGTTACCTGTTAGCATATAAAAGTAACAATGATTTTTATATATTGATCCTGCATTCTACAATGTTGCTGAATTCATTTCTAGTGCAATAAAGTGGGTTACTTTTTGCAGATTAGGACTTTCTACATATATAATCTATGTACATAATCATATTTTCTGCAAAATATGAGATTTTTGCTTCTTTTTCAGGCTGTTTCCTTTATTGTTTTCTTGTTTATTGCATTATATTTTTGTGATATAATGGAATACAATGGTGAGAATTAGTTGTGACTTTCTTGCTCCTTTTTATAGATACAGTGTTTATTTTTTACCATTACATGTTCCTGACTGAATGTTTTTCATAGATGCCTTTTATCATACTGAGAAACTTTGCTTTTTCTCTTAGATTCCTCAGAATTTTGCTTTTTTTAAAATTACAAATACATGTTTAATTTTGTCAAATGCTTTTATCTGCATCTATTTAGATGATCATATAGACCATAAAGTATCCCCTTTTATATTAATGTACATTGGTTGATTTTCAAATATTAAGCCACTTTTCCACTAATAGAATAAATTCTGGTTGTTTATGAGGATTTTTTTATGTAATTATGAATTCAAATTACTGATAATTCACTAAATAATTTTATGTGTATTTTTATGAATATAGTCTTGTAATTTTCTTCTTGTAATATCTTTGCCAACTTTGGTGTCATGGTTATGCTGACATCATAAAACGTGTTGAAAAGTATTCCCTTCTCTAATTTCTTCAAAACATTTATGTAAGAATATATTATTTATTTCTGAATGTTTGATAGAATTCACAAATGAACTAATATGGACTTGAAGTTATCTTATATAAAGACTCTTACCATTTAATTTCACTGATAAATATTGGTATGTTTAAAACTTGTGTCTTACCACAAGGAGTTTTGTCATTTCACTTAAATTGTAGAATTTATTGTCATTAAATTACATATAATGTTGCTCTATTATTTTACTATTTTTAGGAGCTATAGGTAGATCATTTCTTTTACTTCTTTTCATAAGTCTTGTGAGGTGATTATTAACTGAATTATTATTATTATTATTATTATTATTATTATTATTATTATTTGCAGTACCAGGGATAGAACCCAGGGGCATGTACTTCCAAGCTATACCCCCAGCCCTACTTTTCAGTCTTTTTATTTTTGAAACAGGGTCTTACTGAGTTGTGAAAGGCTTCACTAAGTAGCTGAGGCTGTCCTTGAACCTTGATCCTCAGGTCTTACCTCCCAAATGCTGGGATTACAAGCATGTGCCACCATGCCAGGTTTAAACATTATTTTAATGAACCTACTTTTACATTTTCTTTTTAAAATTATCTCACCTCTTTTTGCTCTTATTTACCTCATTCTACTTACTTTGTCCTTAATTTGTTCTTTTTCTATCTTTGTCTTTTGGAAGCTTAGTTATAAATTTCTTATTTTACATTAGAAGGATTTATACCTATAATTTTTCTTCTAATCACTCATTTAGCTGCATCCTATATATCTTTTAATTAAAATATTGTGGCAATCTGGGAGTGGTTGGCACATACTTGTAATCCCAGTATTTGGCAGGCAGAGACAGGAGGATCACAAATCCACAGCCAACCTCAGCGACTTAATGAGGCCCTCTACAACTTAGTGAGACCCTGTTTCTAAATAAAAAAAATAAAAAATAGGGCTGAGGTACAACTTGGAGGTAGAATGCCCCTGGGTTCAATCCCAGTTCCCCCCCACAATGTGGTAGAGACACATAACATCAAATTTACTAGTTTTAGCCATTTTAAAATATGCAATTCAATAGTGTTGAGTACCTTCACATTTTCTGTGCAATCGACCGCTAGATGTCTTCTTATCTTCTGAAACTGAAACATACTTGTTAAAGAACAACTGCCGGTTCACCTCTTCCTCAGCCTCTGGCAACTACCATTTGACTTTCTGTGCCTATGATTTTGACGACTCTACTTCATATATGTGGGATCACACATTATTTTTCTTTTTATGACTGGCTGATTTCACTTAGCATTATGTTCTCAAGGTTCATCCATGCTTTAATATATGTTAGGATTTCCTTTTAATATTCAACTGTATGTATAGCTCACCTTATGCTTATCTTGCTGTTGGGCACCGGTTGCTTTTACCTTTTGGTTATTGTAACTAATGCTGACAGGAACATGGATATACAACTACATCTTCAGCACCCTACTTCCATTTTTTTGTGTGTGTGTGTGTGGTACCGGGGGCTTTTTACCTCCAAGCTACACTCCCAGACCTATTTTATACTTTATTTGGAAACAGGGTCTCACTAAGTTGCTGAGAGCCTCACTAAGTAGCTGAGGCTGGCTGCAAACCTGTGCAATCCTCCTGTCTCAGCCTCCCACACTCTGGGATTACAAGCGTGCGCCATCACGTCGGGCCTCTACTTCCGTTCTTATGGGTATAGACCTCTGCTCTGCTTGAACTCTGACTTTTGTCATATGGCAGGAAAACAGAATGATTATGGAGCTTAGCATCGTGCTCTCAGTTTCTCAAGGCTGTAATCTTACTCTGCTTGTTATTTGTGATCCCAAATAGGTGTTTCATACAAAATGTCCAAGTACGTAGTTGTTTATCAGTAAGAAGGCAAGTCCATATAACTTACTATGTCATAGCTAAAATATAAAGCTCATTCTGTTTTTCAAATAGATATATAATCCATTGGATGGATGAATATCTATTATCTAATAGACAATCTTGCTTTTATGGACATTATGTCAAACATATACCTATATTTCCAGAAGAAATTTCCTAGTATTCACTCTTTCACAGACTGAAAATCTCAGACTGTTTATTCGAAAACAGTGGCTAGGGGTATGGTATTAGGTTTTATAACATCATTCAACAGGAAGAGAAAGTACTTATTCAATTAGGCATAAGTCAATAACTAAACCCTGAGTTTTAAATAGGAGATTATGATGTTAACACAAGGACTTACATGGCTATTTTGGTCTAAGATAGCCTAAAACTGATTCTAATTTTAAGGCGCAGCTACTGATTACATTAATTGATTACATAAAATGCTATATCTAAGAAAACATTATACAGCAATTAACTATAAAATAGGCCTATATATACTGCAAATATTGATGATACAGTAGATAAAAAAGCTTGAGACCAGTTTTAATGAGAAAAAAGTATATTCAGTTTTGGTCCAAATACGTGGCCAAATTAGATCATGTTTTTAAATAATAAAATTAAATAGTTACATGTCTACTAAAATAAAAGGAAATGATATTGACTAGGAAGGTACATGAGTTAACCTTCTAAGATTCTGTATCCTGGTTTCAATAGTGATTATACAGTGTATGCTTAAGTAAAAAGTCATTGAACAGTGCACTTTGACTGAAGAATATTATGCTAAGTGAGATTATCCAGTTGCAGAAGGTCATGGGTCGTATGTTTTCTCTCATACATGGAAAGTAGAAAGAAAAAAATAAAAGAGACAGTAAATAAAAGAGGAGAAGGACCAGTAGAATATTGGAAGGGGATTAGGGAAGGGAGGTGGGGAGGGAAAAAAGGAAAACTGTTGAAGGAAACAGTTCAAATGATGCTAAGCCTATATATGGATGTATCACTACCAATTTCATTAATCTGCATGGGATGGGTGGAGAGACCTTGACAGTGTGGTGAGATACAAAGGAAAACATACCAAGTGCTGTGTGCATGTATGATCATATCACTTTGATATTCACTATGATATATAACTATAATCAGCAATAAAAGTATAAAAAGACTAGTGTTTTTTACTTTTATCATTCAAGTTATACCAATAGCCCAAAGTGAATGTAACTCTAAGCACATGCCATCAACCAAAAGTCCGACTTTTCTCCTTGGTCACTCAGGCTAGAATAATCCCATTCTTCAAGGTGTGTCATATAATTTAGTCCCAGTAGCTCACCCTTGGAATAAGACTTCAACATTCACTTTGAGCTTGGAGAAAAACCACCACGATCATCAAAAACTAGTTGCTTTGATGTAGATTATTAGATTCTAATAATGCCAGAGACTGAATGTCTACTGAAGAGAAATCCAGAAAAATTTGAAAGCATCATTTTTACTAAAATCTCTTCTAAAAACATTCATCACCATGTTTAGAATAAAATACAACCCCAATCATTACTATCAAACCTTAGAAGGCCTGACTTATCTTTTTTCTATGACTTCATCTCCTGCCCCTGCCACGATCTCTTTTGCCTAGCCTACTTCAGCCACATGGTCTTCACTTACACACCTAGAACATTTCAATTCTGTTCCAGTCTCAGGAACATTGCATTCAGTCTGTCTCTTGCCTGGAACACTTTCCCCAAGAGTCCATCATGCCTGCTTTCTTTGCAATATTGAGCCAACTCAGATATCCACTCTTACTTCCTCCAGGGCTCCCTCTAAAAGCCTCGATAAAGGAATCTCACTCAATTGCCGATCTTTCTTTTCATACTGCCTTATTTTGTCTTCTTGATACATATGAAAACACCAAATTATTTTTATAGTTGTTCACATGTCTTTATTTTGGAGTGGGGAAAGTCCTTTTCCTCCACACCAAAACACTATATAGACTTCTTGAGGGTATAGGCTCTCTTGTTCAATATCGTCTTCCTAGGCACTTGTGTTTGGAAGCTAGGAATATTCAATAGACATTTTGATTGGTTTTGTGGACTTGTTATGAAAATTTATCATCACCACTGAGCATATTACAGAGCCAGTCCTAGCTTCCAAACAACTGCTGAAAAGTGGAGCAAAGAACTGGAAAATCTGTAGTCACCATGAGACATACGGCTATTGAAGAAAATAGTTTTTCACTGTGCCATGTGACCTTTTTCCACAGTTGTTGTGATATCTTACCATCTAGCACAAACATTTGTGTGTGGGAGGAGGGTTGGTACATGAATATCACCATCTATGAATATTACCAGCTATGATTATCTCTGCCCATCTATATACTCAAGTTCCCAATATTACAATTATGTGCTGTATATGCATACTTATGGCTTTTAATGTAAAACAAAACAAAACAAAACAAAAACAAAAACAAAACAAAAAACCCCACAGTGCTCAGCTGCTGGATCAAGAAAATTTCCTAGACATAGTCACATATTGGATCAGAAATTACCCTTCCATAAAACAATAGATCTTGGAATGAAAGCACTACATTTTCTTTTGCTAGATATTTTGGTCTTTTTTATCAACAGGGATGATATCAGTGGTCCAGTTTGTTTTTTGTTTGTTTGTTTGTTTGCTTTGTTTTTATTTATTTATTTTTTACAATGTAGGACAAATAAATGCTCTCTTTATGTTAGAATGTGTTATAATTACAGAGTGACATCACCAAATAAATTAGTAAGTTTCCTTAAATCATGGATTAGTTTAAAGAAACAAAACAAAACTCAGAGAATTAGGAGCAGGGAAGGCAAGGAAAATGTCAGATTATCATATTTTCACCAGGTGTAATAAAAAAATGTTCCCTTATATTCTCTTGATGTGAGGATAAAGGGTCAAATTAATGAGGTTCTATATAAAGTGATGGCCTTTCAAGAAACGGTTTTACATCCCACTGGTGAGGTGAGAAAACCCGGAAGTGGGTCTTGCTGCTTTCCAACCTGTGGCTGGCACTCCTTTAATATTAAAAAAGAATAAAAAACAACCACTCAGCCAAATAAAACAACCTGTTTTCAGATACGCCAGCCAGGACAAAGTAGTGACTTATTTGGAATGCTTGTGGAATTATTTGGAATTCTACCATGTCAGTGGCTTTCCTTTAACTTTCCTTTTTTATAGTTTATTTTCATGACTCAATTATCAGACTAATTATAGCTTTTTCTCTTTTTATTTGTTCTTTTTTATTGTTACCTGGGACAAGGAAAAAAAAAACATAGCTGACAGTCAATCCGTTTATGGAAGGCTTTCAACCTTCCTGATTAGAATGCTCTCCAGCAAGTCTACTTGCCAATGACGAACTATAAAACAGCTCTTCAGATGAGAAGAAATAGAAATATTTCCTACTAATGGAAATATACAATTGTGAGCTGACTTACCAGTGAGAGAGAAGAGGTCTTTTTCAGGAGCAACTCTTAGATTTATTGTTTCCTTTTTTAAGATTTTCATCATGAACCTGGAGATTAGAGCATGCTTCTGGATAGTATGGAAAAGCAACTGAAACTCAAAATTACATAGCTTCTTTCCTTCTTTTTTGTTTTTTTATTACTGGGGAATGAATCCAGGGGCACTCTACCTCTGATCTACACTAGAGTCTATTTTACTTTTTTATTCTGAAATAGAGTCTTGCTAACTTGCTGAAAGTGTCACTAAGTTGCTGAGGCTGCCTTCCTCTTTCTCAGTCTCTCAAGTACTGGGATACAGGGGTGAACCACATCTGACTATATAGTTTTTAAATGCATAGTTTAAAAACAACAATCCAAAAGTAAAGGTTTCAAAAATCCTGTTTTATTGTCTGAAGGAATTGTGCAATATGGTTAATCAGGATGGGCTGGCCAAGACAGGAAAAGCTATAAATGTCATATATACATTCAATGTCATAGATATATACTTACATATATATTCAATATATATATTCAACTCAGTGATAATGGGAAGGTATATCCTTAGTGAATTGAGAGCTCAGAGGCCATAAAATTGAGAACAAGTGCAATGGTAACACACAGGAAAATCCTCACGCAGAACTGGAGAGAGAAGAATTACACTACCAAGCTAATATAGCAGTTATGACTTTTAATGATGTGATAAAACTACACAGAATAAATCCATGTTTGGAATTCCTTCCAAAATGTTATCCTTGCATGTTAAGGACATCAGGTACTGTCTGAGAAGCCATTTATATATGTCTAACAATTGCCAGGCTATTAGTATCCTTTCCCTACAGCATGAATTACTTGATTTCTTCTCTTGTAACTTTGGGCCAATCTTTGGCTCTTGAGACAATCCTGATATCTTACTATTCTTTCTATAAAAGTAGAAAAGTCAAGCCAGTCAAAATAGTACATGCCTGTAATCTCAGTACTCGGAGACTGAGACAGGAGGATGGAAAAGTTTGAGGCTAATCTCAGCAACTTAGCAATACCCTGTTTTGAGATAAAAGTTGAACAAAAGGGCTGGGAGCATATCTTAGAGGAAGAATGCCCTAGAGTTCAATCTCCAATGAAAGAAAGAAAAGAAAGAAAGAAAGAAAGAAAGAAAGAAAGAAAGAAAGAAAGAAAGAAAGAAAGATCAGATAGGGCTTCAGATCTCGGGTTGGCTCAGCATGGGCAGGCCAAGGCAAGAAGTATTCAAGAGGATCCAGAAGTAAAGAAAGACAATGTGGGACTCCCAGCCTGGGATAGTGAGTTGAAATTAGAGAGATAGGACTAGATAACAATAAGCCATCTATATAAGAGACAGAACCTGAGGGTTTCAATGCCAAGAGGAGCTGGGGCTGAGCTCTCTGATTATTGCTTTATTACTTGTATGGGTTCATGCTGGATGGGTATGTTTGGCTGGCTTAAAAGTAAAAAAAAAAAAAAAGACAGTATCTAAGATTCATGTTATCAGTCTTGCTGCCAAATCTGGCCCTGAACCAAATAATTGGGTATCTTCCTTCATCCTAATCTCAGTCCTGCCCTTCAATTTCATTTTGGGATCTGAGAACTGGATACCAGAGACTTTCCTGACTCTGTCTGCCTTCTTGCCCTCCTTAGTCCTGCCTGGGCTTTGCATTGATAGCTTTCATCCGTCTGGATCTCCTGGGTTGGATAGCTTCCAGGATCAGAGCTTGTCATCTATATCCATGCCTTTCAGATATAGTGGACTTCTTGCTGGAAGAAGACATTTCTGGATGATTTCTCAGAGGAACAGGAGTTAGTACACAGTAGGAGCCTACCTATGAATTTGGATTCTGAGTAGCAGAAAGGTGCAGTAGCTTCCTGAAATTTTTTTACCTCATTGAAAACTGATGCTCAGAAATTAAGGAATCAAAAGATCTGGGTGTGCTAGTAATCCCAGTATCTGGGAGACTGAGACAGGAGAATAGCAGCTTCTAGGCTAGCTTAGCCACTTGTGAGGCCCTCCATGACTCAGTGAGACCCTGAGGGAAATTCCCTAATGTATATGATTTACATTCACAAACATATCAAAGTCAATCACTAAGCCAAACATGAGAAGGAGGGAGGGAGAGGAAATGGGGTGAGAATTGGGGAAAGGCTAATTGAGTGACGTGTGCATGTATGCCTCTACCATCTTGTACTCCATTAAGATGTATGACTACAATGCACCAATAGAAAAATTAAAACTAAACAAAATAAAGAATAAAAATCAGACTTGAGGTGTAGCTCAGAAGTATAATGCTCCTGGGTTCAATTCCTAGTACCATCCTCAAAAAAAAAAAAAAAAAAAAAAAAACAACCCAGGGACCATGAGTTTATCCTGTGAGAACATTCATTATTATCAGACCTTTGGTTAAAATGAAAATATTAAATGTTTGTTTCTTTATATGTTTTGGTTTGGGTACCAGAAATTGAACCCAGGGGTATTCTAGCTCTGAGCCACACCTATAACCCTTTTAATATTTTTAAAATAGGGTCTAGCTAAGTTGTGGAGGGTATTGCTAAAATGCTGAAGCTACCCTTAGATCTGAAATCTTCCCGCCTGCTGGAATTACAGATGCACCACCAGATCTGGTAAAAATATAATTTTTTATGAAGGAAAGGGAAAAAAATATACTGGTTACCTAACATCAATATTATGGAGGAAGTAAAAAAATTCCCAAGAAATGATTTTACCATTTTGCCTGAAAGTGACTTGCAATGTTCCAGTAAATTTGACCTTAATAATTTACAACAAAATATCAAGCAACTAGGCCAAAATAATTGGGCCCTATACTCTATGTCTATAAACTTATACAATTCTCTGTACTATAGAATAAACACTTTATTCGATGCCAGCAATTATTCTGAAATAGTTAACCAGCATCATCCCTCACTGCTAACCTGGTCACCGCATCTTACCCCATCATTGTTTTTATTTACTACATATCCATCAGGACTGCTTTTGTGTTGCAGAAACCCAAGTTGTGCTTCAGAGTTTTATTTTGGATTTCTATTTTGCTTTCATCCTAAGCCTTGAAGACCTAGAAATGAATTCTAAGGTATTAGACTGGGAAAAATCAAGAATAATTATCATAGTCAAAGTTAAAGAGTTTACATCCATTTTTCAGATAACTTAATATTTTGTGTAGTTCTATATGGAGAAATAGAGGTGAAGATTTTGGATGGTGGGTATTATAAAGTGTTGTGTGTGTGTGCATGTATGTTCCTATCATCTGAACTACACTGTGATGTGAGACAATATAAAGCCTACCTCTATGTTTTACATAACTATATATTAATATCAATTATAATATTATGATAATTAAATACTTTTGGTACTCCCTATGCATTATCTTTTCTCGTATCCTTGTCCTTTAGCAAGTATCATTTTCTGTGGCTCCCTACCCATAACAGGGTAGCCTCTCTCTACCTCTTCCTAAGTACTCATTTAAATACCTTAGCACTTAATATCAAATTGTGGCTGTCATTTCTAATACAGGGTTTTTCATCAACTCCTAAGACTGGGTTAAGTATCCCTCAGAGGTCCCATGACATCCAATTTGTGCACCCCAAACCACGTGCATGTTATAATGTCACTGCTTCTTTACTTGCCCAACTCTCCAGTGAGACTATAAACATTTTTTGTGGTTCTTTATCTGCTATACCCTAAGATCCCTTCTGCCTAGCACCATGCTTGCAAGTATAGTAGAGGCTCAAAAATTTTTGAACCACTTTTAAACAACTATAACCAAATATCTATAACCAATTTTTCCTACCCTTGTTTTCTGTGCCAATCTTTGAAATGAAAGAGTGGTATTTAGAACACTTTACTCCAGTTTTAGCATAGATGCTTGTTATAACTGCCATGGCTTTTTGCAAGAATATCTAAAAAATTAAAGCAACTCTATAGAAAGAGTATATAAAGTTGGGCATGGCAGTGCACACCTGGAATTCCAGTACCTGGAAGGCTGAGACAGGAGGATCACAGGCTTGAGACCACCCTCAGCGATTTAATGAGAACATGTTTCGAGATAAAAAATAAAAAGGGCTGGAGATTAGGCTCAGAGGAATAATTCCCCTAAATTTAATCTCCAGCAACAACAACAACAACAACATAAAAAGATAAAAAGAAAGAGCACACTAGTATAGACATAGCGGACCCAGGCAGGAGCGTCTAACTTGATGTGACCTCCACCTCCAAAGTACAAAAGCAAACACAGGACCTTCAGAGAGTCACTATGGAAAGGGTCTAACTGCTGAAAGGTTGGCAAGTCTCTAAGAGTGTGGCTCTATAATCATTGAGCAAAGGACTTTTAGTAAGTTGGAATGGATTCTCAAGGATGATCCTTGAAATGTAAGTAAAGTGTACTTTCTGAGAAAAAATAATGAAGCGGAAACTGGGAAGGAAGCCAGATCTCCAAACAAATGTGCTGAGGTTCAGAGCAAGAATCTTAAGAAACTGAAAAACTTACATAAAAGTCCACTAAGTAAACTATAGCCATAGGATGAGGGTTGGGGGGGGTAAAAGCTGCAGTTTTGGGGAGGTGTACACACAGGGGCTCACCCTTGGCACCATGAAAAAGGCAGTAGTTAATTCAAGTCACCCAACAAAGGAATAAAAGAGCCTATTTTGTAAGAATTATTGTAACAGGGACTCTGGAAAGAACCTTTTTTCTCATAAACTCTAAGATTGCATCCAAATGAAATTGAAGTTCAAATTACTTTGTAGCAAGTGACCTGTTACCAGTGTGCATACCAAGGAGGGCTGGGAAAGGAAGATTGGAACAGTTTGTGAACAGCACAGGGTATTGAATTAAAATGAAGTTGTTGTTGTTGTTGTTGTTGTTGTTGTTGTTTTAGTCATCTTAAAGCCATTTTAAAAACCATCAAGCCGGGTGAGGTGGCGCACACTTGTAATCCCAGCATTTGGAAGGCTGAGGCAAGAGGATGCGGGTTCGCAGCCAGCCTCAGCTACTTAGTGAGGCCTTCTGCAAATTAATGAGAACCTGTTTCAAAATAAAAGATAGGGCTGGGGATCCTCCTGGGTTCAGTCCTCAGCACCACACACAAAATGAATGAATGAATGAATGAATGAATGAATGAATAAACAAATAAATGAATAAAATCTTGTGTTGCCTGTGACCCAACATGCTCCATAGATATAAAGCCACCCACTAACATGGCCATAAAATTCTTCACCAAGATGATTGTGTCAAGTTCTTGAAACTGTTTGCTTTAAAGACTCCCTTTAAAGTCAGATTTGTAAAGAGACTCATGCTTTCAACACTGACAACTGAAATAGGAGGCCTAGTTCTATATGAATTATCAAAACACACTCTACTGCTGCACTGTTGTGTTGTTTTGTAATGACATGTTTCTGTGTCCATTTTTCTGGTGCATTGTGAATTCCTTGAGGATCTAGCCTTGAACTTTCTGATCATGCGCAGTGGCTCACACACATTCAGTGTGGTGTAGACCAAAACTTCTCCAAAACCTATATTCCCTTTCTCTGATTATATGGCTGGATCTCAGTTACCTATGAGTTATTTCGGAGAGCTTAAGTCATCTGTGAAAATACCTTAATTCAGTGTTTGGGTATTATAGAGTAGGAAAACCAAATCTCTCCCATTGTATTATAAACAAATGACAACACTGGCAAATTCTCAATGACTTGGATCAATAAGGTGTCACTATAAACCAGGCTGGACACGATCACTGGCAAAGACAGAATAATTTTTGTTTAGCAGGATGCATAATTGAGTGGTGAAATACATATTTCACTTACCAGGCTTTCTGAGATGATATTTCTGACAAGAAATGATATTTGTGGAAAGATTATAATGTAAATATGTGGGTTTTAGCAGTAGGCTTTTTTGTGTGTGTGGGTTTGGGGATGGAACCCAGGGACATTCAACCGTCAAGCTACACCCCCTGCCCTATTTTTTTTATTCTTTATTTTGAAACAGGGTCTCACTAAGTTGCTGAGGGCCTCACTAAATAGCTGAGGATGTCTGCGAACCGCGTTCCTCTGGTCTCAGCCTCCCAAATGCTGGGATTACAAGTGTGGGCCAGCCGGGCGTGGTGGCGCACGCTTGTAATCCCCGCGCTTGGGAGGCAGAAACAGGAGGATCGCGCAGGTTCGAAGCCAGCCCCGCGCGCTGGCTTAGGAGACCCTGTTTCCAAATAAAAATGTAAAAATAGGTCTGGGAGTGTAGCCCGGAGGTAGAAGGGCTTCCAGGAACCCCAGTACCACCAAAAAAAAAAAAAAAAAAAAAACAAGTGTGGGCCACCACGCCCAGCTTAACAGTAGGCTTTATGAGAAAAAAAATCTGCTTTTCTCTCTGGGGCAAACATGTTTTCTCTCCCTTTCTTGCTTGTATTCCTTTATGCACATTATTTCTTTCAGAAAAATATTACTAGTTAATTTTCTTTTTCTTAAATATCCTACCCAATATTCATTTCTAGAGGTAAGTACAGTATTTGTCAGTGTAAATAACATCTGATCTTTCCAATCTTCCTGTTTATTCTGAGAGTCTCCTAGACCTTCAGCATATTATAATGGTCCTTGTGACAAAATCGGTTTGTTTGAAAATTAGACAAATAGTTGGCAAGCCAATAGAACATGTCCCAAGCATGGGAAGAGAAATCTTATTCAGGGGTTGAAATAAATGATGACATTAATGTAAAATTCTATTTTTCTGCAGTAAAAACAATTAACTTAATTAATAGATGTATATTGAGTTGACATCGAGGGTTCAAAAATAATGACAATGAAATAGCTTTTATTTAGTTTCAAATCAATGATATTGCTTTAATTGGTTCTAAACACGTTATTTTTTAACTCAATACTTAAAAATTAACTTCAAATTTTTAAGTCATAAATAAATCTTCTGTGTTTTTAAGCAATAAATAAAGCTCTGTACTTTGATAGGTCATACATACCTCTTAATTTGTTTTGATTATAGCTGATCTACAGGTTCAATTACATTGCGGCAAAACATATTGCAATGAAATATACCTTTATAGCCAGACATTTAACTCTTATTCCCATACTTCAAGTAATATTTGGTGCAAACTTCCCTAACATCAGGGAAGTTTGCCTGATCCCTTGAGGGATTTGTTAAAATGGCTTACCTAAATTCATTTATAGTCTTTTGAAAGCTATGTTAAGAATTACTCTTGAGCTAAAAGCATGGTGTATGTAGGAATTCATTAAATCCAAATGCCTGCAAAAGTCCCTGTTTTATAGTCTCGGGACTACCAAACACCTGGATTTGTAATTTACACAGATTAAATGTAGATAAAAGATCAAATGCATATTTATTCTTTTCATTTTTATCTGAATGTTTCCTGAGTAAACACTTATGCCAGGAATGTTTAGCTAGGTTACTGTTCATGGCGTCTACAATTATCTTCAACCACCACCTAGAGTTTGTAGGACCCCGACTCCAATGGAATTACTGCTTATCTTTAGTGAAAGGAGTCCTGAATGGTTAGAAATCTCTGCACCTCTCTTCTCTGAGAAGTTTTTTTTATAGGTGAGTCACATGATCAGACAACCATGCGTGCAGGCTATATAAATTATTTATTTTTAACAATGATGAAGTGTAACATTGCTTGTATGCTTTAATAAAGCAAAGAATTATTACCCATAATGGAACAGAAATTTTTGACATACTTATATTACCTGTGCTTATTTGAAAGTACAGTTATATTCCTAGTGTTAGTCAATAATCAAGTTGATGAAAATGCTGGTATTTAGCATATTTATAAGACAAATTTACCATTTCTAGTATAGATAAAGAGCCACTAGAACATCATGGTGAGGGGAGTTGGAGAGGTACACACTTACACACTTCATTGTTCCATTTTATCTAAGGAAGTAGAAAGCTGGGTCACCAGCTGGAGTTGTTTATAAAAGCTTGAAAAAACTGAGAGTGTTTTGGAATAATTTCCAATGAAGATAAGAGGAAAATATGTCCTAGTGTGAGAAATTTTTTTCAATATGGTTTGAGGTCACCTAATATTGGAAAATCATACATTTAGATGAAACACTGAGATTCCATAAATATTTTAACATCTAATATGTGCTTCATTGTTCTGGACGTGGGGTACATCTCTGGTCTCGTGTAGTTGCTGTCTAAACGGATAATGGTTCTGTGTTTTTTTCTGTGGCACAAGAATAAAGAAGCTTGGTTGTTTAATTGCTACAAGTCAGAAAAATTGAGCATGGAAATAGGGCAGTAGTTTATTTCATTCAAGAAGTATTTGTTGAGAATCTTAATCATCCTGCTATTTTGATAGGAGTCAAGAATTGAAGAAATAAAGTCTGCCTTTCAGACAGGCTTATGGTTTACTGGGAAAACCAAGAATGTCAGCAAATATTTTTCACTTACATATGGTCAGTATCATGATGGCCATGAGATTAACGTGCAGGAACAGAGCTGGCTATTCTGGGAAAGGTCTAGAAAGAAGTATCGAAATTAATTCTAGTTAAGATTCCTGAGTTAAATATTCCCAAGATAGTGTGATATTTTCAGGGAACTGTGCATTGACACCTGTCTTGAAAAGAGGTGGAGGAAGGCAGGGCCTGGTGCTGAGGCTGGAGGAATTATGATCTTAAAGCTCTTAAAGAGCCTTGGTGGTGGGCACAGGTAAGAAAGTAGACCAGGTGATCGATTATGTAGTCTGGCCTCAATAGAAAAGCGTTTGAAGCCAGGAGGTCTTGGCAGACTACAAAATATGTATGGGAACAAATGACTGGTCTTTCTATGGGCTAGAAGAGAAGCAGTGAAAGGGCTCAAGGGAAGTCTAGAATAGCTTGAGAATGGAGAATTTGAGCTTAAGAAGGCTAATAAGAAAGCATGAAAGCTGTTCAAGAGGAAGAGAAGGTCAAGAATGTCCATGGGACAAGGGGCTTTAAGGACATGGAAAGGAGAATCACTGAAGCCAAGGAAGCCCAAGAGCTCATGCATTCTCTGACTCATTTGCACACACACTGTATTTCTTGTGTGTGGGAAAGAGAATACTGAAGATTGAATCCAGGGATATTATGTCTCTGAACTATACTCTCAGTCTTACTTTTTAAAAATATTTTATTGGTGCATTATAGTCATACATCTTAATGGGGTACAAGATAGTAGAAGCATACATGCACACATCACACATTTAGCCCTTCCCCACTTCCCTCCCTACTCCCTCCCCCTTTCCTCCTTTTCATGTTTGGCTTAGTGATTGACTTTGATATGCTTGTGAATGTACATCGTGTACATTAGGGCCTGGGATTATAGTTGTGCACCACCATGCCAAGATCCACATCGCATTTCTTTTCTCTGTTTTTTTTTTTTTTTTGTGTGTGTGTGTGTTATTGAAGATGGAATCCAGGGGCATTCTACCTCTGAGTTACACCTTCAGCCCCCATTTTATATTTTTATTTTAAAATGGAATCTTACTAAGTTGTAGAAAGGCTAAGTTGCCTTTTGAACCTACTGTCTCAGCCTCCCAAGTACTGGAATTACAATCATGTGGCACCTCACCCAACTTGTACATTGCATTTCTAAGAATGACTTAAGGAAGTAGAATAAACAGGAAAATGTGTAAGTTGAATTTCAAGCCAGTCAATGAATATGAGGTATTAACCTGGAAATCGCTTAGTTATATTTATATGAAGGAATGAAGCTTAGCTTAGCTTAGCTAGATACCCTGGACTTTAAAAGCAGTAGATTGAGTATAAGAGGTTTTTTGATTTTTTTTGTTTGTTTGTTTTTTGCAGAGCACAGGACCACAAAACATCTCAGCATCTCAGGTCCCTTTGAACTCTTCTGGAATCTCCCTAGACTAGAGAATGGCATGTTTGTAAAGTCTTTTTTTTTTTTTTTTTTTTTGGTGGTGGTGGTACTGGGGTTCCTGGAAGCCCTTCTACCTCTGGGCTACACTCCCAGACCTATTTTTACATTTTTATTTGGAAACAGGGTCTCCTAAGCCAGCGTGCGCGGCTGGCTTCGAACCTGCGCGATCCTCCTGTCTCTGCCTCCCAAGCACGGGGATTACAAGCGTGAACCACCACGCCCGGCCTGTTTGTAAAGTTTTCATATATAAGGAGCTTGTGGTGTAAGTCCCTTACATTTTTTAGTCTTATTTTTATTTTGCTATATTCACACAGATACTAAAAGAAGAAATAAATTATTTAACCTTGAAAAGTAAGGTAGCGTTTTCTCTAATACCCAAAATGAAAAGATTTTTACCTGAAGTTTGTTATACTAGATTTCACTGTGTTTTCTAAAAATTGGATTTCTTGTTAGATGATATTTTTCACTAACAAATTATTTCTTTTAATACCAAACTACTGGTGCAAGTTATCATCTTAAAATTACAATTATGCAACTCAATGAAGACTTGCTGATAAATGAAAGAACTATCTTGGTCCAGGGAACTTGCTCTGAGCTTCTTACCAGTGACATGAAGCTGAAATACTTCATAGCCCTCAATATCGCTAATCATCCTGGGAACAGTTCATTCTCAGTTTCTTTTTTGGATGCAATCTGAATTTTTTTAACCTTATATTTTTTTTGAAGTTTAATATAAAGAGGTGGAAATATCACTTAGATAGGAATAAGCCCAGGTCTAGGACTCAGTACTAAACATTCTAATTAAAAACAAGACATTCAATCCGCTGCGAGTTTCTAGACACTGACTACATGTTTGTATGTAGATAGAGCATCTGGTTGATCTATTAATAATTTTAATGTTAGTATTTTTATATTCTTTAAATACATATTATATTTTCTCAACTGTCTTGACTGAACTTAGTTCTACAGTTTGCATGGTTTCTTTTTTTTTTTTTTTGGTGGTGGTACTGGGGTTCCTGGAAGCCCTTCTACCTCTGGGCTACACTCCCAGACCTATTTTTTACATTTTTATTTGGAAACAGGGTCTCCTAAACCAGCGTGCGTGGCTAGCTTCGAACCTGCGTGATCCTCCTGTCTCTGCCTCCCAAGCGCGGGGATTACAAGTGTGCGCCACCACGCCTGGCTGCATGGTTTCTAAGAAACACATTGATGTGGACTCCTCAGGTAGCTTTCCTAGAACTCCTTCTGCTTGCTGGTGTGATTTAAAGAAACTCAGATTTTTTACTTGAGTTTTTTCCTTTAATACCATTATATTTGAGGAAGACCTGACTGGCTTTGAGAGCTGACACTATTTGTGTCAGAAAATGCTTCTACCAGGTCTGAATGATTTCTCTTCTAGCGATCTGACCTCCATAGAGTGTCATCCTGTTAAACAGCTTGATAGTTTTGTTGTGTTTAAAGTTTGCAAAAGTATTATTGCCAACATTATTTCATCCTCGAACATCCCTTTGAAACAGAACAAATGCTTTTATCCTCAGTTTACAGATGAGGAAACTGTTAAACACAAGAGATGAAGTGGTTTTTCCCAGGCATATAGACAGCATTGGCAGAACTGAGGCTAAACACTAGGTCTTCAAAAGGCACAATAGGCAAGGAGTTTTCTGTCCTATTTCATAGAGCAGAGGTAAAGATTGAGATTACATAATTGAATACCTATAAAAAACCTGGGCAAGATGAGACAGGCATGTAATCCCAGCCACGCAGGAGGCTGAGGTAGGAGGATTCTGAGTTCAAGGCCAGACTTAGCAACTGAGGGAGATCCTGTTTCAAAATAATAAATAAATACAGGCTGAGGATGTAGCTCAGTAATAGAGCACCACTGGGTTCAATAACCAGCACAACAAACACAAAGACTATAAAGTCAGCAACTTTCACATCCATTTTAAAAGCCATTTTTTAGATTTTGTTCCAAGACACATAAAATATTAATATTTACAGTCAATTTTGTAAACTAGTATCTCCTTCTGTTGGAGATGACTGAAAGGGGATTTTTGTGGATGCCCAGGACCATTAAGTAACTTAATAACCATATTTATGCCTTCATGAACAATGGACACCCTCTCAATGATTAGGATATGGAATGATCACTTATATAATTAAATTATTAAAATTAAGGGAGAAGTGATTTTTAAAGACCTCTATTGATACCCTCAGCCACACACAAAAGGGATGCATCTCAATGTACTTCCTACTTCTCTCTTTTTTTTATTGTATTTTTTCTTCAAGCTTTCCCCTAAATTTCCATGTACTGCCAGCTGTGCAAGTTTGGTATTCCTCATTAAGAATCAGCTTTATTGAACTGGAAATCTCATCCTTTTACTATTTATTAATATAGTTTTAGGGGAATGCTCCCATTGTGGTTGGTAGCTGCTCAGTTGGGCTTAAATATGGTACACTTGTTGGCTATTCAGCCCCATGGGAACTGTGCTGAGACAGACTTACTCGGGCTTCCTTTGAACACAGAAATGAAAATCAATAAACAATTTGAACTTCTTCGAGGGGAATTTTTCTCCTCTAATGAATATACAAGCTTGGTTACAGCTTAATTCAAGGATTGAATTTAGTGAGTGTTTTTGCCTGCACCATAAGCATGATAAACAGAAACCTCAAATGACACACCCCACAGGAGACTTAATGCTAAATGAAAAAGACACTCTCCCATCCCAAGCTCACAGAAAAACAAGACAACCCAACTACAATGATATTTGCTTGAGAAATAGTCCAGTGAATACCCAGTAATACTATTTGTTCTATCGATACACAAAGAGCTTTGAAAGCAAGAAAATGACAGAGAGCTTAATTACATCAAAGAAGTAAATCTCTTCTCAGTTAAGATATTTAGTATTTCTAGTTGCAGAAAATGTGACCCTGGCTTGGTATGTCTCCATATGATGTTACAAAATTTGCTCCATCTCTTCTTGTTCTTCTTCCCTCAGTTTCAACATCATCCTCGTCAACTAGGTGGAAGTAAGGTTCTCCTTGTGACAGCAAAACAGCTCCCAAGGAAAGGAGTTCAGTATTTTTCCCACAATCATTGCAAAAGGCTCAGGTCCTGGCTCTGTGTCCTGAGTAAGGTCATGTGGTCATTCCTAACTGTGACCAGAGCATCATATATTCAGATTGACTTAGGGCTACAGAGACCACACTTATACATTCAGAATGTTATCAACTCTAGGGAAGTCTTGGAAGTATCTACTAGGGGTGGTTTCTCATAACAAAAATGAGGTATTATTTTACCAAAATAATAGTGAAGAGATATGATGAAAACCATAGATGGAGGCAGTTAAAGAAAGGTTTTAGAAATGGTTGATTAAATTAATTCTACTATTAAAATCATCTATAAAAGTGTGGTAATAAATTAACCCATACTCTTGAGACTTGGTGGTGTACACTTGTAATCCCACTACTTGGGAGGCTGAAACAGGAGGATCACAGGTTCATGCCTAGCCTCACAAATGTAGCAAGCTTTCAGCAACCTAGTAAGACCTTGTTTCAAAACACACACACCTCTCCCCACAAATATAATTATTATAAAAAAATTAATTAATTAACCTATACTCATAATTCATCACCAGAAGCATATAATATTAAGCACATATTAACAAAAAATTAAAATACTATATGTAGTAATAATGATACAACTGTATATAAATACTAAGGTAAAACCACAAATGAAATTAGAGTAACTATCTTACTTACAAATAGGATCTATTATTAAATACCTATGGAAAATGATTTCACACTTCTTGTTGCAAATGACTCCAAAGCCTTAGGGGTTTTTTTCTTTATAGTATTTTGTTATTAAGATTCTGAAGTTTCTGCATGGTTTGGAAATATACTCACTGGAGCAATGAAATGGAAAAAAAAAACATTACATGTTGCACTCCCTCCCATACCTTATTTTTTTTTTCGACAAAAGAGAAGGTACATCAAGAGAGAGGAGCCTGAAAAATTGACTTTATCCTGTGTAGATCAAGAAAAATATTATTTTGCTGGTTTGTGACAAGGCCAAATGAAAACTCCCACAAGTGAGATAACAGGTGATTAGTGCTGGGTGATGCTTTGGGGTTTTACAGGTGAAGCAAACCACATTCCATGGACCTGAAGAAAATATCAATTCTTTTTCATAGTACCATATTCTTACTTTGACCCACATCTACTATTAGTATCTATGGTGGTTTAAAAACATGCCAACAATTTTTCAATATCTGTCCATTTAAATGTTGAAGCCCAATTCTCATCCCCTGACATGGCCTGGCAGGGGATTCTTGTCTTACTTCTAACAAATAAGAACATGGTAGATGTGATGATAGATCTGTCTCAGGTCATAAAAGGCATTGCAACTTTCTCTTTGCTCTTTCTCTCTCCCTTAGTCCCTTGCTGTTTTAGTCAGCTTTCCTTTGCTGTGACAAAATACCTGAGAAAAACAACTTACAAGGAGAAAAGGATTATTTTAACTCATGGTTTCAGAGTTTTCAGTCTATAGTCACCTGGCTCCATTGTTTCCAGGCCTGTAGTGCGACAGAACCTTATCATGGGGAGAGAATGGTAGAGCAAAGCTACTTTCCTCCTGTCAGCGGGGAAGCAGAGAGTAGAGCTTGCTCTTATTATAAAGCCTCTCCCTGAAAAACATTAAGCTTCAAATCCCTAAATGGATGAACCCATTGATGAGATGACAGCCTTCATGATCCAGTCACCTTCCCAAACCCCTCCGGACACTGATGGCACTCAGGACCAAGAATCCTGCATGTGAGCCTTTGGAGGACATTTGAGATCTAAATGACAACACTTTCCCTGCAGGAAGCCATTTGCCATTCCAGGGACATGTGAGCTCCCTGAGAAGAGATCCTTATGCTGAAAAACAGAACTCTCCTGACTGTGGCCAGCGAGAAACCGAGGCTTCCAGTCTCTAGTCATTTGACTGAGCCATCTTAAGAGAGGAATCCTCCAGCCCCAATCTCATTTGACAGCAGCATCAGCCTATACCATAACTTCACTCTAAGATAAACACTGAACTGGAACCACTGGCATTATGTGGTTCCTATATTTAGGACCCTAAAAAAATGTGGGAGAGGAGGGGTGGACAGCGAGCCGAGGTGAGCAGGTGCTGAACAGCTGGGCGGCAGTCAGCAGTTTTGTTGGTGCAGGGAACATCTAAAGCTCCCAAGGGCTGGGCGCAGCACAACTGGCAAGGACTCAGAGCAGAGTTCAAAACCAGAGAAGAAATACGCCGCATCACAGCCGAAGGCGTGGCAGTGGTGCCATATTGCCAGTGGCGACAGCAGCGAATCCACCGAGTTCACTACAGCTCCATCAGCGCACTCAACAACCGTGAGTCAAATTGCGGCCCCTAGGGGAGAAATCCCAGTACTGCACTCCCAGGGACTTGCGCAGATAGTCTCCCTGGGTCGGAGATTTTAGCAGTGCAGCCCAGTGGGGGAGTGGCAGTGGCAGAGATATCATACCATAGTCACAACTCCCCACTGGAGAACGCCCAACTTGGCACCCCCCACGGTCTAAGCAGCCTTGATTGACTCCCTGGGTCTGAGACTTTGTGATACAACACAGTAAAGGAGTAGTGGTGACTGAGATACCATAGACTAGAGATCCAGAGCATCTTAAGTGAACTCGTAGTGACTCAGGGAAGAACCCAGAGAAGGCACAAACTTCCAAAATCATGGGAAAGAGAAATAACAATGGAGCAGTGAATGCCAACAACACCACAACATCAGAATCTGATAACACAGAAACCCAAAGATCTCTAGAAGATCAAATTAGGAAAATAACTTTAGAAATAATAGAGGACTTTCGAAAAGAATTTAGAGAGAGTCAAAAAGAGATAAAGGATGCAATTAATGAAGTAAAGGCCTCAATTCAAAGTATAAACAACAGATTAGACCACATGGAGAATAGAATCTCGCTTCTTGAAGATGATCATGCTAAAAATGAACACATAGTTTCTAATTTAGAAAAAAAAACCCGACAGCAGGAATCTGACATTGAAGAAATATGGGCCCATTTCAAGAGAGCTAACCTAAGAATAATTGGAATAGAGGAGGGAAAAGAAGGTGAAACCAAAGGGATCAACAATCTCTTCAAGGAAGTAATAGCAGAAAATTTTCCAAACATAGAGCAAGAGGTCGATACACAGGTCCAGGAAACTTATAGAACTCCTTTTAGACAGGATCAGAGAAGAGGATCCCCACGCCACATAATTGTCAAAATGACTAATGTGGAAGCCAAGGAGAGAATCTTAAAGGCAACAAAAACAAAAGGCCATGTGACATACAGAGGCAAACCAATTAGAATCACTCCAGACTTCCCAAACCAAGTTATGAAAGCCAGAAGGGCTTGGAGTAACATATTCCAAACTCTGAAAGAAAACAACTTCCAGCCAAAAATTTACTACCCAGCAAAACTATCCATCAAATTAGATGGGGAAATAAGAAGCTTCCATGACAA
This sequence comes from Muscardinus avellanarius, assembly GCF_963383645.1. Taxonomy (NCBI): domain Eukaryota; kingdom Metazoa; phylum Chordata; class Mammalia; order Rodentia; family Gliridae; genus Muscardinus; species Muscardinus avellanarius. Next base: position 73,258,704 of record NC_137793.1, on the reverse strand, counting down.
ACAGCAACTGAAGGAATTTATGTCTTCAAAACCAGCGCTAGAGAAAATACTCAAGGAGATTAACTGCAAAGAGGAAATGGGTAATTCACGCCAGAACCAAAGAAACAAGAATTCCCATCCAGCGGACAACTAAGCAAAGAAGAATAAACAGTATCTCAAACAGAAATAAGATCTTAACATGTTGGGAATTAAAAATTATCTCTCTATAATCACACTAAATGTAAACGGCCTCAACTCCCCAATAAAAAGACATAAAGTGGCAAAATGGATTAAAAGCCAGAATCCATCCATCTGCTGCTTACAAGAAACACACCTCACAAGTAAAGATAGGAACAAACTCAAGGTAAAGGGCTGGAGCAAGGTAATCCATGCTAATGGTACTCGAAGACAAGCAGGAGTAGCAACTATGATATCAGACAAGTTAGACTTCAAACCCAAACTTATTAGAAGAGACAAAGAAGGTCACATTTTACTGGTAAAAGGAATAGTCCAGCAAGAGGAAATAACAATAATCAACATCTATGCCCCAAACATAGGGGCAGCTACTTTCATAAATCAAACTCTTTGTGATATGAAGTCACACATAAATCCCAACACAATAATACTGGGAGACTTCAACACACCTCTCACAATACTAGACCGATCTTCCAGACAAAGGGTCAGTAAAGATGTCTCAGAACTAAAGAACACCATTAACCAAATGGACCTTTTGGACACATATAGAATATTTCACCCAACTACAGCAGAGTTTACATTTTTCTCAGCTGCTCATGGAACCTTCTCCAAAATAGATCACATCCTGGGACACAAAATGAGCACTAGCAAATTTAAAAAATGTTACATACTTCCCTGTGTCATTTCAGACCATAATGGAATGAAACTAGAAATCAACTATAAGAAGACCCAGAGAAACAACATAAACATGTGGAGACTGAACACCACACTTCTGAATGAAGAATGGGTCATAGAAGATGTAAGAGGTGAAATCAAGAAATTTCTAGAAACAAATGAAAATAAAGAAACAACTTATCAAAACCTCTGGGACACTTTGAAGGCAGTATTAAGAGGAAAATTTATAGCACTGAGTGCTCACATAAGAAAAACAGAAAATCTTCAAATAAATAGCCTTATGACACACCTCAAAGCCCTTGAAAAGCAGGAACAATTGGACCCCAAAGCCAGCAGAAGACAGGAAATTATTAAAATTAGAGCAGAAATTAACGAAATAGAGAATAAAAAAACAATACAGAAAATCAACAAAACCAAAAGCTGGTTTCTTGAAAAAATTAACAAGATTGATAAACCACTAGCCAACCTAACTAAAAAAAAGAGAGAATCAACCCAAATTATGAAGATAAGGGATGAAAAAGGAGACATTACTACTGACAGCGTAGAAATCCAGAGAATTATCAGAAACTACTTTGAAAAACTATACTCCAACAAAATGGAAAATCTGGAGGAAATCGACAACTTCCTAGATAAATACAACCTTCCTAAACTGAGTCAAGAAGATACAGAACACTTAAACCAACCAATAACAATCAAAGAGATTGAAATAGCAATAAAGAGCTTACCATCAAAGAAAAGCCCAGGACCAGATGGTTTCCCAAGTGAATTCTATAAAACCTTTATAGGAGAACTAATCCCAATACTACTCAAACTATTTCGGGAAATAGAAAAAACCGGGACTCTCCCAAATACATTCTATGAAGCCAACATCACACTAATACCCAAACCGAATAAAGACAGTTCAAGGAAGGAAAACTACAGGCCTATATCTCTGATGAACTTGGATGCAAAACTATTAAACAAAATACTAGCAACACGCATTCAAAACCACATCAAGAAAATCATTCACCATGACCAGGTAGGGTTCATCCCAGGGATGCAAGGCTGGTTCAATATACGAAAAACAATCCATGTAATTCATCATATAAACAGAATCAAAGACAAAAACCACATGATCATCTCAATAGATGCTGAAAAAGCATTTGATAAAATTCAACATCCATTTATGATAAAAACACTGCAGAGAATTGGAATAGAAGGAACATATCTCAACATTATTAAGGCAATCTACAATAAGCCCACTGCCAACATCATATTAAATGGGGAAAAACTTCAAGAATTTCCCCTAAAAACTGGAACGAGACAAGGATGTCCACTATCACCACTTCTCTTCAATATAGTACTAGAGACTCTAGCCAGAGCAATAAGGCAAGAAAAGGAAATCAAAGGAGTACAAATAGGAAAAGAAGAACTTAAGCTTTCACTATTTGCAGATGACATGATACTATACTTAGAAAACCCAACAAACTCAACCAAAAGGCTTATAGAACTGATCAACAAATTCAGCAAGGTATCTGGATACAAAATCAATCTTAAAAAATCAGAAGCTTTCCTGTACACCAACCATAAATCCACTGAAAAAGAAATTCAGAAAACACTTCCACTCAGGATCTCCCACAAAAAAATAAAATACCTAGGAATAAACTTGACCAAGGAAGTAAAAGATCTCTACAAAGAAAATTATAAAACACTGAAAAAAGAAATCGAAGAAGATCTTAGAAGTTGGAAAGACCTTCCATGTTCATGGATTGGCAGAATTAATATCATTAAAATGGCCATCCTCCCAAAAGTGATCTACAGATTTAATGCAATGCCCATTAAACTACCAAGATCATTCCTCACAGACATAGAAAAATCAGTCCTTAAATTTATCTGGAATAACAAAAAGCCCAGAATAGCCAAGGTAGTTCTCAGCAACAAAAACCACGCAGGAGGAATCACAATACCTGACTTTAAACTATACTACAAAGCCATTGTAATAAAAACAGCATGGTACTGGCAAAAGAACAGATATATAGACCAATGGAGCAGAATAGAAGACCCAGAAACAAGTGCACACACTTTCAGCCAATTGATTTTTGACAAAGGGGCCAAAAACATACACTGGAAAAAAGATAGCCTCTTCAACAAATGGTGTTGGCAAAATTGGTTAACCATATGCAGAAAATTGGATGTTAATCCCACTTTTTCACCCTGTACAAAAGTCAACTCACGATGGATCAAAGACTTGGAAATTAAACCAGAGACCTTGAAGCTCCTTGAAGAGGGCATAGGTCCAACACTACAACACATAGGTACAGACAAACATTTCCTCAACAAGACCCCAAAGGCACAACAAATTAAAAGGAGAATCAATACATGGGATTGCATGAAACTGAAGAGCTTCTGTTCAGCAAAGGAAACTATCAAGAATCTCAATCGAGAGCCAACAGAATGGGAGAAGATTTTTTCCACCTACACCACCGATAGAGGACTAATATCTAGAATATACAGAGAACTCAAGAAACTCAACACTAAGAAAACAAAGCATCCAATAACAAAATGGGCAAATGAACTAAATAGACACTTCACAAAAGAAGAAATTCAAATGGCCAATAAATGCATGAAAAAATGCTCAACATCACTGGCAATCAGAGAGATGCAAATCAAAACTACCCTGAGATTTCACCTAACTCCAACTAGAATGGCCATCATTCAAAACACAAACAACAACAGATGCTGGCGAGGATGTGGAGAAGTGGGAACTCTAAGACATTGTTGGTGGGATTGCAAATTAGTGCAACCACTTTGGAAAACAGTATGGAGAATCCTCAGAAGAATGGGAACAAATCTTCCATTTGATCCAGCAATACCACTGTTGGGTATCTACCCAAAAGAAAAGAAACCAAACTACCAAACTAATGCATGTGTATCTATGTTCATAGCTGCACAATTCACCATAGCCAAACTATGGAAGCAGCCAAGATGTCCATCAACAGATGAATGGATTACAAAACTGTGGGATATGTACACAATGGAATTTTACTCAGCCATCAAAAAAAACTCAATTACACCATTTTCAGGGAAATGGATGGAACTGGAGGACATTATGCTAAGTGAGATCAGTCAGGCACAAAAAATAAGAAATCAGATGCTTTCCCTAATATGTGAGAGTTAGGGAGAAATGGGTCATAGGAGGAACTCTTGGAAGAGGATCAGTAACTTTTAACTCTGTTTACATTGTCTTTGGATATACAATATTTTTTTTATTTTTTAGGGAGTTTATTTACTCTTTTGTTGCCTGTGCCATTGAAATCATATCCAAGAAATCACTTCCAATTTCAATGTTGTGAGGTTTTATGACCCAGATTTTCTTCTAAAAGCTTATAGTATTAAGATTTATATTTAGGTCTTTTATCTATTTTGAGTTAATATTTGTATATGTGTTAGGTAAGGGTCCAATTTTATTCTTTTTCATTTATTATTATTTTTCAACAATATTTAGTTAAAAGACTAGTATTTCCTCCACCAAAAGTTCATGGAAACCTTGTCAAAAATAACTTGACAATGTATGGAAGAATTTATCTCTAGGCTTTTAATTAGCTCCAATGGTTTATATATCTGCCTTTATAACAGTACTACACTGTTTCAATTATTGTAGCTTTATATGGTTTGAAATCAGAAAATATACATCTTCTAGCTTTGTTCTTCTTTGAGACTGTTTTGGGTATCTAGAGTCCATATTCCATATCAAGATAGATTTTTTTCTGAAAAATAAATAAATAAATGTATGATAGTTTCACCTAAAAAAAAAAAAAAGAAAAAATATTCTCTGGTAAGAAAGAAAGCAAAAAGAAATATTGAAATGTTATCTTTAAGTCATCAAAAGTTTGGTACCAGACAAATGAAACTGTTATGTGAGATTATCAATGTTAATATTGTATAAATTGCTATAATACTAGATGTCAACCAGTAAGCCAAGCGTGGGAAGGAGGGATGGGGAGGGAATGGGGTGGGGATCGGGTAGGGGCTAACTGGGCGAGATGTGCATGTATGTCCACAAAAGTATTTTCTTTATACCACTATGATGTATGAATACATTGCACCAATAAAAAATAAATTAATAAAAAAAAATAAAATAAAATAAAAATGTGACATACTTAACATTTATTTTCTGTGTGTTATATTAGGGATCAAAGCCAGGGGCACTCTATATCAAAGCTACACTAGCAGCCTTATTTTTTTTTTAATTTGAAATAGAGTTTTGCCAAGTTACTGAGTTCTGTCCTCAAACCTGCAATGTTCCTGTCTTAGACTCCCAAGTACTAGGATCATGGTCATCCACCTCCGAGCCCAGCTAAATATTTATTGTTTTATAACACTAAGTTTGGAGATAATTTGTTATGCAGCAATAGATAATGAATTCAGAATCCAACCTTATTTTCCATTGCTTATCAAGATGCAAACTCTCCTGGCATGTATCAGCCGATAAATTAGTCAATCAGTCAACCAATTGAGTATATGTTTACTACTTCTTCCATGCCTAGCATAATCTCACATTTAACCTTAGCACCTTCCTTAGCTCCTGCTGCCCAGACTAATCCTATCTGAACTCATCTCTCCTTTAAATGTCTGATTTTCTAGTCAGTAGCATGCAGTTTAGGACAGAAATTTGCCTTAATTGACTTATATGTGTTTGGCATTTTTCCTGAAAGAGAAGGATCTTCCTATTTAAAAATATTTCTAAATGCATTTTTTGATTCAAGGAGCCTTGATTAATTGAAGGAGCAAATTGGTTCATTGAAATTGCTTGACTTCCAGGGAAATTAAATAAGTGACTCTATTTGTTTTGGAGCAAGTACTGTGTTGCAGTCAGCAGAGAACTGTCTGTTTTGCTTATATCCAACTTCACACTTTACCCGTGCCTGAAACAGGGCCAACAAACTTCGCCTATACAGGATTTATACAGTAAACACGTTGGCATTGCTGGGCACATGCAGGTACTCAACCTTGCCATGATAGCATGATGACGGTGATAGACAGTAGTAAAAGAATAGAGATAACTATGTTCCAATGAAACTTTATTTACAAAAACAAATGGCAAGCCAGTTTTGGCCTATGCACAGTAGTTTGCAGATCTATGCTCTAGACTGATATTTCTCAATATCCCTTCATCAACAGAATCAATTTGAGAGATCATGGAGAGAGAAGAAGAAAAGGAAAAGGGAGGTAGTGGGAAGTGAAATGGACAAAATTATGTTATGTGTGTGTATACATATATCACACTGAATTTTGATATAAGCACAATTGTAACATGTCAGTAAAACTAATAAAGAAGAAAATTAAAAATGAAAATGAACACACCTATTTACAACTATGTTGGAAAAGGCACATCTGAAAATCCTTATTTTTTTTACAAATGTGGAAAACCTGGGGGAAAGAATCAAACCATCTCCCTTATACCAGGGGTTGATTTCAAAGATATGTGAGGCAGAAGTCAAAAGTACGTTTCTGGATGACTAGGGTTTTTGCAACGCTGCACGGTCACACAACCACACCTAAGGACTATTAGGTTTCTCAAAATATATAGCTAAATCTTTCATGGTAGAAAAGACACAATAGGTAAAATAATCACTTCCCCATTTCACAAAGGAAAAATTAGTTTCAACAAGAAAAACTTTTGGACTTTCCACTTGACTCTGTGACTTTAGAGGATCTGGTCACCTTAGGTACCGTTTTGTTTCTGTGTGTTTTCTTAGAAAGATAGTTTATTTGCAAGATTGAGACAGAATTTGAAGACAGAATGCAGATACATGACATGGGATAAGGTGTAGAGCATAAATACTTAAATCTGACCAAAGTTTAATCGAAGAAGTGGCTCATATTGGCAATACAGTGATAGAATGTCAAATGCATGGTTTAATTATTAAAGAAAAAATCATAATTGCAATTTTTTTTTAGTGTGAATTTCCTATCTGTGTTCTGGATCCCTGTCCTAATCCAGTTTAGTGAGTTATATGCTATTTTAAGTCAGATTTCTTTTCCTTTACTTTTTCCATGAGTAGTTTTGTTTCATAATTTAAATAAAAATTATCAAAGGGGGAAATTAACCCTATTTATTGTTCATCATTCACCCACACAAATTGCTGGGTATAATTGTCATAGCTATAGATATGTATAGAGCTTGGTTCAGTTTCTTAACTTTCATGGTAATGACATTTTTAAGCTAAAAAATATGTTGCTATAGTTGGGGTTATTTTGTGAAATGTAGGGGTTTTCAACACCCCTAGCCTCTATATGTTAGTTTCTAGTAGCACTCTCAAGTTGTAACAATCAAAAATATCTCTAGATACTGCCATATATCCCCTCGGATGGAGGCAGAGGTAAAATTGAGGACCACTGAGATAGAGACCATGAATACACCCTAAGCAAAGTAGATAGGAACAGTTTGCAGTTGTATAAAAATCCTGCCTTGAAATAGTTTTCTGAAATAGATAAGCAAAGGAAAGGCTCACTCTAGCTATAATTACTCAAATAATTGATACAATTCTTACCTTAATATGAACACCAAGAGCAATACTTGGCTGTCCAGGGACATTTGTGCATGGAGTCAATGCTTAAGGAATACCCGGGACCATCATCTGTGGGATCTCTCAGCAACAATTTTATAACATTAAGATGTAAGAAAAACTATTTGTGCCTACTGACCCAGGCTCACTCATTTTAACAATTCTTCACCTAAAGAGTGCAAGGGAAAATGTGCAAGAACTCGGCAATCTGCACCATCTGGTGTTTGAAGAAATATATACTATAAGCCTAATTAACAACTTCTATTTAGACTGTATATGAATGGGCTTATTTTGAATGAAACAGGAGAAACCAATCTCCAAAATAAATAAAGTGTTAGGTAATATTTTTTCTTGCACTAAATTATCTTGTATACTATCTCCTCACAATGGGTGTTTAGACACTGTGCAGCCTAAGACATTGCTCTGGGTTGAATTGTGCACCTCCACCCCAAATTCATATGTTAAAATCTTAAACCTCAGTACTTCAGGATGTATTTGGAGATAAGGTCTTTAAACTTTCTCTTTAGTATGGTCTCTAATACAATATGACCAGTGTCCTTATCAGAAGAGGAGATGTAGACAGAGACATGCCCAGAGAGTAAAGACCACAACAAGGATGCAATGAGAAGGCAGCTACCTGAAGCCAATGAGAGAGGTGGCAGAAGAACCCAAACCTGCTAGTTTCTTGATCTTTGATGTTCAGACTTCAGAATTATGAGAAAATACATTTCTGTTGCTTAACCCTCCCAGTCTTTAGTAGTGTGTTATAGCAACGCCAGAAAACTAATATAGGCATGAGACATAGTATTGAGCATGTAATAGAATCACAATAAGTCCTAGTCATGGTTATTGATATTATTAGTTTATCATATTATTTTCCATTTATTTCCAAAAACATTTATTGTGATTCTACTCTGTTTCAGATATTTTGACTATATGCTAAAGATACAAAGCTACATTAAACATGTGTGCACTACTGTTCAGGGGATTAGATAAGCCACTTTAGAAAATAAAAAAGCTCACTTACAATCCAAACTGAGATAAGTGTTATCCGAAAAGTCCAGGTCCACACCCCCTTGACTATAATATCAAAGTCTAAAACTGGAAGAAATTTTTAAAAACAATTTCTTTGGTAGAAAACCTTGACCTAAACCTGAACTCGTTTGATGGCAAGACTTGGCTTTAAGCTGACATGTCTCACTTGATCCTACTGGGCATGAATATTTTTATAGTTCGCTTGATTGGTTATTTCTTTGCAGCTCTTCAAAAAGTTCTTGCCATACTGTGATCCATTTGCCCACCTGGCTTCCCTATTTTTCCTCTATTTTTCTCACTGCCCCTTTCCTTTACTCAATGCTCCAGGATTTACCTTAACAGCAAAGTAACAAACTTGACACCAATGTTCATCTCTGCTTTCTATATGAAGCCAAGTCAAAGATAATTGGTACTATGTTTTACAAAGTACACCTGCAGGATGAGATTTTGGAGTGATGTTCTCAACATGCCTGAAAGTAATAAGGATCCCAATGTAGGTGGTGAGGAGGATTAATCTTTGACAAGCACTAGCATCATGGTGAATACACCTGTGGCTAATTGAGATGAAGTACAAGTGAAGGAGAGGACATTGTGAAATCAATTAGTTGAAGCACTTAATGCTATGAGAACAATTATAGTGATAACGACGGGGAGGGCAACATTTTGATGGGGTTGAAAACTTGAAAAAGAAAACTTAAATAGTAGCCTTAAGGTACTGAGTTGTTAGCATACGGCATACTTTAAAAGTCACAGTGTTTATGGAAAATTTAAAAGAGACTCTTGTCTCATGCAGCTACAAGGAACACTCCTGAAATCAGATCCATAGTTTTAAGGTGTCAGAATTACAGCCGACTAAACATAAACAGCCTTAATAGGTGGTCTCTTGTGGCAAGTGACTCAAAGACCTTATTTTAAACCATCAGGCAAACCAGAGAATCTAGAACCTCAAGATTTTCCTAGTCATCCCAACCAGCAGATTTTCTTAATACACTTTGTGTTATTATAATAAAATACTCGTGGCTGAGTATTTTATAAGGAAGAGAGGTTTATTTGGACTTACGGTTTTGGAGGCAGAAAAGTTTCAGCTCAGGCAGCCACTTCTACAAGGACCTCATGTTACATCCTAGCATGACAGATGGCATCATATGGCAGGAGCAATGTGAGAATGATGAGGGGCATGTGCAAAAGAAGCCAAGCATGTGGGGTTGCCTTGCCTTATGAGAGCCTCTTTCCATGGTAGCTGGTAAGTTCTAACCCAAACCCATGATATGGGCATTAATCCCTGCCAGGTATAGTACCTCCAGACCTGATTGCATTCCATGAGTCCTCTCCTCTTAAAAGTTCTATCACCTTTCCTACCATAACAAGGGGGTCCAAGCTTCTAGCACATCAGCCTTTAGTGGGACCAATCATACTCAACTATAGCTATTCAAAGCCAGTTGGTGCGATGTCATAACTAGAATATCAATGTGGCATTTCATGCAATATTGAAATGATTGATGTGCCTGTATAGATTATACACTGTCGAAAAGCAAGATAGTCCTAGCCCACATTTCAGTCTGTCACTGGCTGCTTCCTGGCTATAAGCCTACATGGTAAAACCCAGACCAACCAGGCGTGGTGGCGCACCATTGTAATCCCAGCATTTGGGAGGTTGAGAAAGGAGGATTGTAGTTTGAAGGTGGCCTCAGCTACTTAGTGAGACCCTCTGAAACTTAGTGGGACTCTGTTTCAAAATAAAGAATAAAATATATGGCTGGGGGCACAGCTTGGAGGTCTAATGCCCCTGGGTTCCATCCCCAGAACTGAAAAAAACAAAACAAACTGGACCATCTTGGTAGAGAGGGTATAGCAAAGCTGAGGTGCTCATATCATAGCAGCCAGAAAGCAGAGAGAATGAGGCAATGATGAGAAATAACCTCCCAGCACATGCTCCCAGTAACCTCAACAACCTACTTTTTCAACCCTACCCCACCTCCTAAAGTTTCCACTACAACCTAATAATGCCATTAAATCCTTGATCCACCAGTGATTCATAACTTCTCAAGAGCTCCCTGTCTGAACACTGCTACACTGGAGATCAAAGCTTCACCACTGAGCCCTTGTGGGGCATTCCAGATCCAAACTATGAAACCCAGTATGAAATTTAATCAAGACTGATTTAACTGCTGATACTTCTCAGAGGCCAACCTGCTAGTGGCATACCATGATGCCAAGCCCCCAACCAATACCATTGACTAACAATCCAACAGGCCTTCCTACCTTGAAAAGGCTGAAATTCACCATTACTCAAATTGGTTCATAAGGAATTATTTGTTTTTCTTTTCTTATCTTAGTCCTTTGCACTCCAGACACTTTAAATATGTGAGGACTTACAGAATAGGACTTATAGAATATCTTAGCCATTACTGCAATAATACACACAATATAGCCTCAGTTTAAGGACTACTTTTAAACATACATGTGATAGTGGGCTCCTTGACCATGAGATCCATTAATTTCACCAGGTATCCCACTATCCCCAAACAACCAGCTGCTGAAGGCTTAACTAAGGGTGTAGTTTGGGACATCTTGTGAATGTGCTTGGGTTTGAGAACCACATTATGCCCAGTAACACAACTGTGTACTTCATACACCTGCAGTGAAGGCTCCACCAGGGTATAGTTCTACTTATCAGAGGGGAAGCACTGGTCCTGCAGACACGAAGGATTCCTCTAAACTGAAAACTTTAACTAACACTTGGCCACCTTAGGCTTCTTAAGCCAGCATACTAGCAGGAGCTGCTGGAATAATGGTAGCTGATTATCATGAGGAGCAATTGACCCTGATTACCATAGGAAGTTCAGCCTGCTACTGCACAATGCATTGAGACAGGGAAGAGTGTGTCTAGATCCCAGGGGAGTCATTTACAAAATTTCCAGGCCCAGTAATACTGTTAATGGGCAATTATAGCAATTGCAATGCAATAAAGAAGGGCCACTAATGTCTCAGACCTTTAGGGGGATTAAGGTCCAGGTCATCCCATTAGACCTGAGGTCTTTCAGGAGTCCAAGGTGGATTATTTCCATGAAAGAGACTAATAAACTTACTGGGATTGTGACTTTCGTCTCCAGAAGAAGTAAGGGTGCCTTACACACACACACACACACACACACACACACAAACAAACACACACACATACACACAAACTCATATACACTGCCACATACACACTGGAGACCCTACATTGCAGTATGAGATATGGAAAAATGGCTGGGAGGGTATAAGTGTGTTCAAGAGTTCCAAGTGTAATTTTATTAAGTATATCTGACTTTCACAGATTCTCTCAACCTTCCTGTCTCTGAGAACCTGAGATTGTATCCCAAATACCACCTTCAGTACTCTTCCTAGAATAGCACAGTTTTTTTTTCTCACCCAGCTTTGCTTTTCTTCAGAAGTCTTATCATAATGTGGCTCATTTTATCTACTGGCTTCATTATTTATTGCCTCTCTTCCTGAGTAGAATACATACCCCAAAAGGGCAAAGACACTATCAGTTTTGAATCCCCATCACTTATCATAAACACTAAGTAGGTAGATATTTTATAAGTATTTGTAAAGCAAATTAATAATTAATTATTAATTTATTAGAGTATTTATAACTAACTAAATATACAAAATAATGAGTAATAATTATGTAATCAAAGGCTGTGTACATGCCTTGGTCTCTGCTAGATAGGGCAACCATGAAGTTTAAGCTTTAGTCCTAGCCTTTGAGCAGTTCACAGTTTCATGGAGGTAATGTGTACATATGACACAGACACATCAACACACTACAGTTTAGTATGTGATATATGTCAAATCAGTTATGAGTAATACATTTGACAAGTGTTATGATATTTCAGAAGAGAGAATGCCATGCATTGGAGAAGCCAAAGAGCTTTTTGGGGGGAAGAGATAGCATCTAATCATAACCACTAGCATTGGTTTGATATAGGGAGTAAAGTATAGAAAGGATTATTGTTTTTGTATCACTCTTATGACTCCTTCTGATGTTGGTACCTACAAACAACCTGTTAAAACACCCAAAAAGTCATTTTACCAATTACAATTTTATTACTCTTTCTACACACACACACACACGCACGCACACACACCATGTGAGAGATTTTATATGAGTTTAAGTTAATGCTTAAGGAGCTGTGTGTTATATTTCGAGCTCTGTTGTAAAGAGATGAATAAATATTGATTGGTCTAAGTGAAATAAGGAAGACATTTCAAGTGCTGAACTGTCCATATACCACTTTAGGAAGGGAGAACAAGATGGATTCTGTCTGTCAGAGGGTGACTGATGTCCAGTCCAGCACTGTCGTTTGGTGTCAGCCTCTGATAAAAATGAGACCAGTTTATTTATTCCAGTATTTCTTTACTTTGGCTACTTGACCAACCATTTAAATTGCCTTCATCAATTGTACTCTTTTTTCCTTGTTTGTAGTTCTTATTTGTGTTGTTTTACTTAACACTGACTTAAATTTTCTATGCTTTAATTTTTTAATCTAAGGATTCATGTATTCTATGACTACTTATTTGCTTTTTAATTTTAATTGACATAATATTTGTATTTACTTATTTGGCATAGTATTATAATTCAATACATGTATACAGCATGTAATGATCAAATTGGGCCAAGTGGCATTTCCATATCCTCAAATATTATCATTTCTATCTTCTGAGAATATCACACTCTTTTCCTCTAGTTATTTGAAATGCATAACTACTTATTGTATAATTTTCCTATTGTATTATAGAATGTTAAAACTACTTATCTCCTCTGTGGTTTGGGACCCATTATTTGCCCTTTTAATATACCGTCCACCTTTCTTCCTGGTCTATAGTGACTTTCATTCCACTTTCAACTTCTGTGTCATCATCATCATCATCTCTCTCTCTCTCTCTCTCTCTCTCTCTCTCTGTGTCTCTCTCTCTCTCTCTCTCTCTCTGTGTGTGTGTGTGTGTGTGTGTGTGTGAGAGAGAGAGAGAGAGAGAGAGAGAGAGAGAGAGAGAGAGAGAGAGAGAATGTGTCTATGTGGTCTATGTGCGTTACTGGGGGTTTAACCCAGGGACACTTTACCACTGAACTATACCCCCAGCCCATTTTATTTTTTATTTTGAAACAGACTTTCACTAAGTTGCTGAGGCTGCCCTCAAACTTACAATCCTACCATCTCAGCCTCCCAAGTATTAGAATTACAGGTGTGCACCACTGTGTCTAGATTTCACAGATAAATTAGATCAGGTGATATTTGTCTTTTTGTGCCTGGCTTATTTCACTTAACATGATATCTACCAGTTCAACAATGTTGCCACAAATGACAGAATTTCACCTTTTTAATTAATAAATGATGTTCAATTTGCATATATACCATGTTTTCTTATGTATTCATCTATGAATGGACATCTTTATTGATTCCATATGTTGTATATTGTGAATAATACTGCAACAAACATTTCCTTATGATATGTATAAGCCAGGCGTGGTGATACACGCTTATAATCCCAGCATTTGGGAGGCTGAGACTAAAGGATCATGGTTCACAGACAGCCTCAGGTACTTAGTGAAGCTCTCCACAACTTAGTGAGACCCTGTTTCAAAATAAAGAATAAAAAAAAATAGGGATGGGGGTATAACTTGGAGGTAAAATGCCCCTGGGTTCCACCTCAAGTACTGAAAAAAAAGATATGTATGTACCCAATAGTGGAATTGATGAATTATTTGGTTCTACATTTGCCGTTTTGAGGAACCTCAGTTCTATTTTCCATAATAGCTCTACTGATTTACATTTCCACCAGCAATGTACAAGTGTTGTCCTTCCTCCACATCCTCACCACCACTTATTATTTTTTGTATTTTTAATAATAGCCATTCTTAGTAAAAGGAGGTATTATTTCATTGTGTTTTCTTGTTTTTTATATACTTTTGTTGTACATTGTATAGAAACATACATGTACACAGCACTTGGTATATTTCCCTCCAGATTTCACCCCGCTCCTCCAACCCCATACATATTATGTGACTGGTGTTGAAAATCTTCAAATATATTAGCCTTGTTTGAAATGTTTTCCTCATCAAGTCTCCCTTTTCTCCTCCTACTCTCTCTCTCCTTCTGTTTCTCTATAGCTTCCACATATAAGATAAAACATCTCACTTAGCATAATATTCTCTAGTTTCATCCATTTTCCTTCAAATAACATAATTTTGATTTTTATGGCTGAGTAAAATTCCATTGTATGTGTATATACCTCAGTTTTTTAATTAACTTTAAAATATCCACTCTTCTCTCCAAAACTTTGGTTACCAACCCTTAAGGGTTAAAGCAGGAGTCTCTATGTAAACAGAATTCCACATACTGCATGTGGGATCCTGTCTTCATCAGAAACTCCTGTTGGAGCACTGCTGTTCTTCATGGCCCCAGAATAAAAGAGAGTGGAAAGGTCCTCTATTTCTGAAACTGTGTTTTCTTAGCCCAGATTAGCTCTACCCTGAGCATTAGAGCAACATGGTCTAAGACCTGAAGAGATTTGTGTGTGTGTCTGCCTCCTTCTCTTAGAAGAAGGGAAGGTAAATTCAGCTGTAACACATTTTTACCAAGGTCTCTCAGGAGAAAGTGCCAATTGCTCCTTTTAGTTTAGTAAAGTGTTCTAAAGGCATCTGATAAGCAGTTTCCAGAGGTGTGATGATAGAGAGAGTTCCAAGAGAATTGAGGAGCCAAGTGAGGCAACAGGCAAATCATAGGCAGCTTTAATCATGGGAGAGAAGCCAGTCAGGTTATTACTGTCAAAGATTTCAAGGAACTTTCACTCAGTACCTAAGGAGGAAGAATGTACATTCAGAAGAATGGATAAGCATTGAGTGTTAAATGCAAAAAAAAAATGTGTGAATGGATGAATCAGAAAATCTTAGATAATTTTGTTACTCACTGGTTAAAAGACAACCATTTTTGAAGGTGTAAATGTATAGTAGTAAGATTTGCAAATCTATACTCCGGAGTGATGTAATCCCACTGCTGTATCTGCTGGAAAAAAAAATACTCCTACTTGAGGCCAGAGAATTAATGTTGCTTTTTTGGTAATACACCAAGAAACAGTCTGATGTCTTTTAAAACAAAGCAATACAACACTCTAAATGTACAAGCAACATTGCTCTAGGAAACACATTTGTCTGTCAAAGCCAAATAGTAATCTTAATTTAATGAACATCCTCAGTTTGCTGAGCCCATCTGGGAACAAAACATTCTTTAGGGAAAGGCTGAAAATGAACTGTACCAATTTATTCGACAGCTTTTTATTTGGGGCAAAATTGAAGTGCCAGGACTACTTGATTAAAATATTCAAGGGTGCCCTCAAAACTGAGTCTATTATTTGATTACCCCTTAGGTGTTAAGAGAAGAGAAAATAATCATCTAAATATTAAAGACATTTGTTGTCTTGGTGAACATTCTCACTGCTGTAATACAAGACAACTGAACACACAAATTTAAAGAAAGACATATTTGCTCCCAGTTTCTTGGTTCTGGGTGCAGTCCACGTGAGGCTGGGGGCTATGATGGTTGTGGGGAGCGGAAAGAAGAGGAGAGCAAGGCTCTGCTCTCACATCACAGAAGCCGAAAGCAAGAGAGAGTGAGGAAGCAAGGTGACTCAAAGACAAAAGCACAGTCCCTGAGGACACACCCCCAGAGGCCCACCTTCTCCAGCCACACACTACCTGCCTAGTCTCCACCCAGGCTGTGGTAAATTCATCACAATAGATTTATCTACCGATGAGACTACAATCCCCACTTGACTTGATTATATCAGCTCTGAACATTGATACATGAGCTCTTCAGGAGACATTCTATATCTAACCATAACACTTGTCCTGCTCCCAGATAAGTTTCTTATTTTTTTATATCCTAAGATTACCTTAAAATATACTTGGTTCGAGGGGAAAAAAAATCCTGCACACAATAAAAGAAAAGTGGAACAATATTAGATTCATCCATCCCTCCCGCCCTCCATCCATCCATTCTTTACTCATCATTACTATCTCTTATGCTGTGTGGTTGCCTCAAGAAGGAGCCTTGGATGCCCTGCATGCCATTATTCAGATGTCTGGACCTTTCTGGTCTTAGCAATACGTTTTCTTCTTCTGATGTCCTCTCACCAGCATTCATTGTTGGTATCAGTGAGGGAAGAAAAACACTCTTTCACATTTTTGCTTAGCCATACCTTCCCAGCTTTGGAAGAGAAGTTTTCAGTCATCCTGTCTTGGACTATACTTCACCTTGCCGTCCCTGAGCCAAGTTTTTACATGTGACATCTCATTTTCTTTAACACTATCTAGTGATAGATGTATCCTCTTTTGTCTTTGAACTTTTATAATAGGAGAAGTTCTCTCTCTGCCCTCTCTCATTTGGTAAACATTATTTCTGTATTTACGTATCTGTCATTTCTATTAATGTGTCTGGACACTGGGGAGGACACAAATATAAAAATGTGTCGAGACGTTAAAAGTGCCCAAGAGTATCCTGGGGATTTTCCTAGGGTTTGCAAGTTGCTATGTTTATAAAATATCAATTGCTCATAGCAGCAATTAAGGCTACTGGGTAAAACCTCAAGTCATAACCTTCTCTCAGCTAGAGGCTAAGATCATGGTTTCAGGTTATTTCTTCCAGATCTCCTGATAAATCACCTGTAGACTACTGTGGGATGTGGATGGTTATGGTGCCTGGTGGGTGGGATGAATTAGGAAAAAATTATATAATATGAATAGACATAGAAAGTATATAAATTTTTATAAAATCCCTTCCTGGAATCTGGACTCAATATATTACATTGTCTGTTCCCAAGACGCTGGTAGGCATCATGAGATCAATAAAACTTTCTAAGATTCAATGAGCCAAACTGGTCTCTCTCTTCACTACATTACCCTGGGTCCCAGGGAGGCCATGCTGCTGAGCAGAGGTCCTAGTAGCTGTAACTGCCATTTACTTAAAATAATAAGTGATCTGTGAACATCCTTATTCAAGAAGAGGTGAGAAGTAGGAAGCAGAATTAAGAAATTGAATTGACTTCCTTAATACCTGCCATACCGGTTTCCTGGGACTGCTGTAACATATCACCATAATCTTGGTAGCTTCAAACAGCGGCCATTTATTCTCTTGTGGTTCTGGAGCCCAGAAGTCTGAAGGAGGTACTGGGAGAGAATCCTTCCTTTGGCTTTTCTGGCTTCTCATGTTTTGGGCATTCCTAGTGGTGGCATGCCTCCAATTTCTGCCTCTAGACCACATTGCCTCTTCCTGGCCCATGTCTTCAGTGTCCTCCCAAGGATATTCTTGATCAGCATTCTCATTGCTATAATCCAAAGCCTGACCACACAACAACTTGGAGAAAGGAAGATTTATTTGCTTACAGTTTTTTGGAGAGTCTGGGTTCAGTCCATGTGAGGCCAGGATATGAAGCTCAGGACATGACAATGGAAAGCATAGACAGAGGGAGAGAGCAAGCCTCTGCTCCTCACATCACAGAGGCCAGAAAGGGGGAAGAGAGAGAGAGAGAGAGAGAGAGAGAGAGAGAGAGAGAGAGAAAAGAGAAGAGAGAGGAGAGAAAGAAGAGAGAGAAGAGAGAATGAATGAGAGAGAATCTAGTAGAATTCCCAAGGCCATACCTCACACCTCCAGGGACACCCTCCTTAGTAACCAAGCCCAGCTTCCCACATTGCTACCATGTTTCTATGAGGAATAGGGGGATATTTTAAACCCAAACATTACAGATGTTGTCACTGAAATCAGAGCCCTCTGAGGTAGACTGAGATGATCCCAAATCAAGATCATTTATTACATCTGCGAAGACAGTTTCTCCTAATAAGGTAACATTTACAGATTTTAGGGATGTAGATGAGGACCATTCATTTTGGTGTAGATAAACATGACTAAATCCATGTATCAGGTTCTCCTCTTGGCACTTTACATATATTATCTTAACTTGAGTATCAGGAATTTGTAGTCTAGATATAGGTCTGCCACCAGCCAGTTGTATTACTTAGGACAAGTCATTTCAACTGCTTGGGTCAGTTTTCTTGTTTGCAAAATGACAGGGCCAGATGAGATACTATCTATTGTTTCTTGAAAACTTTAATTTTTAGTGCTTCTGAAAAGAGGGCAGAATTTGTTTGGTGGGTGGATGGAAAGGAGACTCTGTTCAGTGGTGATCCTCCTGTCTCATCTCCCAAGTACTGAAATTATAGGCATGTGCCATTATGGCTGGCTTAATTGTCAATTAAAAAGCATTCAGCTGGGAAATACACAGCTTTAATTTTAGAAAACTTAAAAAGAATTTGGTTCATATGTACTTACTGCCCACAAATTTCCAGACGCTCTACAAAGTGTTAAGAAATTTTAAAAGACTTGGTTCTTTCTTTTCTGCACTCACCACCTGAAGGAGACAAAAATGTTACATCCATGCCCAAGCTTTGGCATTCACATAGGTGAAGCCAAAGGAAGTTCTCATTTAAAAAGTGTTAACGAACTGAACCAGGAATAAAACTGGAAAAGGACCAAGATGCAGAGCCAATTATTGTTGGCTTCATTGCTAAATCATGAGAAACTAGATGCCAGTTTCCCTGCCACTGGAACCCCAGAGGGTAGCTACTCGTGACCATCGAGGGATTAATGGTGCATTTAAATTGTTCTCACCAGAGGTTATATATGCACTGAGCCACCGTAGAGGCCAGGGCTGCATGGGACCTGATGGCAAACTCCAAAACCCCCCAGCATTTTTCTGATGAGAGGCTTGATAACAGCCAAAGAGGTTGTTAACAAAGTTCAATTCAGACATTTGAAGGCCTTGGGTCCCATGAGACCAACTGCCCAGGTTCTATAAATGTTCCAAGAGGACATCTGTCCTCTGGCCAGATGTAGGCCATGAACATACACTTTGGTTCAGTGAACTCCACCCTGCAAGGAGGAATTAATTATTATGTGAAGTGAAGCAGGGGAGGCTGGGATACTGTGCTAAGTAGACTGAATGTCTCCACTAAATGTCAGGGTGAGCTGTGAATTTGGCAATCTCACACTCAGCCCCAGTTCACATTTTTCTCAAATTCCCCAGCAGACAGTTTGACCTGTTTGGCAGCTTGCGTGCAAGAGGCCCAGAAGCACATGATCAGTTCAGCTAAGCCAGCCCAGAAGAGATATCCACAGTAGAAATAGTCTCCAGGTTCAGTAGTAAGTAGATGGATCATGACTTCTCATCTGGAAATGGAAGAAGCATGGTCACACTTAAAAGAGTTTACACGAAAGAAAGTCAGTGAGGTACAAGTCCATTGGCAGAGAATACTGTTCATCTGGTCATCATAAGAAATAAGCTAGCTAAGGCAAAGCTCAGCACAGAAAGAAGTGCCCCTGGTGGCTCAAGCACATGGCAAATCAAGGAGCTATAGATGGATGATAAAGAGAAAGCCACAGTCAAGCCCAGTGCCAACCTCAAAAGATGCCAGAGGATGTCAGGACACAAAAATCATAATTATTTGGAATAACAGTTTTCCCATGACACATAGGAGTTGTGCAGGGACGGGGCCCATTTTAATGTTCATAGTTCCTTGGCTTTAATGCTATTTTTATTTCTCCCACTAAATGTAAGAGGCTGGAAAATATAATAACAACAATAACAAGTTTAAATTTTATTGAAGTTATGGATATTGATCAAATGGTTGTGTACAGATACATAGTTTTAAGTATGTTAAAACTATGTTAAGCATTAAACAGAAGAAGTGCATGAACCTCTAAGAGCATATAAGAGGAAGATTTCACAATATAGAGTCAAATATTTCCCTGTAAGATAGTGACAAGTGAGCTGAAATTGAAGAGCAAGTATGTACAAACTTGTGGTATTAGACAGAATAAATAACTGCCAAAGGAAGGAGAGAAGAGATAGGTGAGAGCCAGAGGCACCTGTGGGGTCTAGGAAGTGTGTGCGTGCGTGTGTGTGTGTGCGTGTGTGTGTGTGTGCGTGTGTGCGTGTGTGTGTGTGTGTGTGTGTGTGTGTGTTTAGAGAAAAATTCAACTGTGTTGAATCCAACGTGGTTATGGAGTTAGAGTTCCTATAGTCACATGATGAGCATCTCTTTCCTGGGCTCTTGTAGTTCTTTACATATTAAGGTGAAATGTTTCACCCTGGTTGAAGAAATCATGGATATACTCTATTTTAGTGAGACCTATCTTATCACTGTCTTCATGCATTTTATACCCAGGCCCATTCTTATTTCTCTGCTCCTTTCCCACACTTCTCTACCCCTAACCCTTTTAATTGCCCTCACTTTCTAAATAGCTTGGCATATATATTCCTGAAAACTGACTTTTCATTCCGACAGTGGGGACTGAGGTTGGGTGACAGGGACTCAGAAGTAGACTCTACTTCTGAGTCTGTCACCTTAATTGTAGATAACTCAGAAATTTCCTATTAAAATGAGCTGTAACATTCATAAATTATTAAAAATTTATTTAAAATTGATTAAAAATCGTTCCATTCAAAACAAAATTATTTCTTGGAAAATATATTATTGCAAATAGCATCAATTAGCTGGTTGTATTCCCTCAACCCCTTTGTGTTTGGCTTTTTGAGAAACAGCCCAGATAGAATCATTGCTCAATATTTTTATGGCAAACATATGCAATTAATTCTGTAAAAATACATACTTTTAAAGTTTTCCTAAACTCTTATTATGTTGCCCTGTTGCCCAGGCTGGTCTCAAATTCTTGGGCTCAAAGATTCTCCTGCCTTGCCCTCCCTTGCTGGCAGTGCAGGCATGTGCCATCTATCCACCTCGATCTAATATTTCACCTTGGACTTAGTTTTTGGTTACTGACTTTGTTTTGATTAACATTATCACTGCTGTGGCCCAAAATATCTGATGATCACAACTTAGTCAGTTTCCAGGAATGTATATTCCACAAAGTGGAAGTGAAGGTGTGCTCAGGACTACTGTCCTTTCTGGAGTCTCTAAGCATCCAGCTCCAGCCTCCTTCTGGTTGTTGGCAAAATTCAGTTCCACACAGTTGTTGAACTGAGATCCTGATTCCCTGCTGCCGTCATTCCTGGAAGCCTCTGTGCAGTCCTGGCCTATCGTGTCCCCCACATCAAAAACCAGCAGCAGTGTACTGAAGTTCTGAAGCCCCCACACTGCTGCATCTCATCTTCCTCCTCTCTGTGTGCAGCATCTCTAGCTGACTATTCTCCCTTCCTTTTTTAAAAGCTCAAGTGATTAAATTGGGTCCACCAGATAATCCTGGATAATCTCCCTGTTTAAAGGTCTGCAACTTAATCACATCTGCAAAGACCCCTTTGCTACCTAGCATAACATTCACAGGTTCTGGGGATTAAGACATGAAAATCTTTGGCATGGGGTGGGTCATTATTCTGCCTACCACAGTCCCAAATACAAAAAGATGGGTAATTATGGCACCAAGCATCCAAGTGTAATGACCCTCCTTCTAGAATTATTTATTGTGATTATTATTCAAAAGTATTACAGAACTGTATGAAGTAGGTGAGGTATTGGGACAGAGATGATAGGTGCACATATTTCTTTCCCTCATATTTCCTTCTGTATGGAGAGACAGTTTCTAGCAAGACCCTCTTGGCCTCTCTTCCATTATGTGACTTTGGAAGGAGGTACCATGACTGCATGGCTCAGCCCTCACTGAAGCAACATTTGGGATCTATCTGCCTGTGGGAGCAGGAGCACTGATCTACCCTTAGCTACATGCCAAGCTCAGAGAAACACCCTGCCTCTGTGAGGTTGCCCCTGTAATTATTCAATCATGCAAAAGTTCCCAAACTTATTTGCTTACCATCCCCTTTTCAGAAGAATATGCTCAGTGCCCTCGAGTGTTTCTACTCCCCACTTATTTTTATACAATACTTTTCAGTTGCATCAGAGGCTACTAGTGTTTCCTGGATGGGCTCAGCATCTCTCTGGGGTGTGGTATTGCCCACATTGGGAACCTGTGGTATTCTTGTGCCTTCTATAGTTGACTGGATATGCTCAAATGGATTCAATTGCTTTTCCAGGCCTAGTCCACAATGGGCATGTCAGCCATAGTATTTTAGATATATTGAGTAACTGTGATATACAAAATAATTTACCTGGTACATTGGAGAGAGATGAATTAGAATTTCTAATCATGAGACAACAGAGTAAAGGCACCTTTTTTCTGTTTTCCTCTTTTGAATCACTCTAGTAGAAATGGTATAATACAATGATTACTAGTGAGGTGGGAAAGGAACAAGGAAAAGGAAGGCAGAGCATGTTGCTTGATTTCTTCATCTTTTGTAGTAAGGAAAAGGAAAAGGTGTTAAAATATACAAATCTGAAAAATTAAGTAGTATATGTTTAAACATATAAAAAAACTTGTGCAAAACTAATGATATATGATAATATGATTAGCTAAACTCAAGCTGGAGAGGATGGAATTGGGAAGACATATAAATATAGTAAGTTTTCCATTAGGGAGATACTAGATATTGCCTCAGAAACAGAAGGTTTGTTTGAAAAATTTAGGTGTTAATTTGCAATTTCTCAAACTATAGCACTAGATGATTAGGAGAAAAATACAAACTTCTAGGGAAAAAATCTTTTTTTAAAAAATAGTAGTCAGGCATGGTATCACATGTCTGTAATTCTAGTACTTGGGAACCCGAGACAGGAGGATAACAGCTTAGAGGCCAGCCTCAGCAACTTTAGCAAGATCCTATTTCAAAATAAAAAATAAAAAGGGCTAATGGTATAGCTCAGAGGTAGGATGCTCCTGGGTTCAATACCCAGTGTCCAAACAAATTAAAAACTATGAAGTATGAATTATAGAGTAAAAGATTAAAAGCATGCATTAAAAATAATAATAATATAAACACATAAAAGTACTATAACTAAAAACTGTATTTCATATAAACAAATACAAATGTGATACACATTCCAAGTAGAATACAGACTCAAATTATGTCTATATAAAAAGTAACCATATGACATATATAATAAATATTGAAAACACATTGAAAAAGATTAAAAAGGAAGTCATGTATAGTCTATTCATTGACAAAGAGATAAACTTATTTTAAAACATATAAGACAATCCTTCCCTTATAGCAATAGTTGAAAATAAAACTACTTTAGAAGGAGTTGTTCACTTATGCAATTAGTGAAGATCAAAAAGTCTGATAATACATTAGGGTTGGAGATGAGAGTAAACAGACACCCTCCTGTATTGCTAGTGTGACATCTTTTCTTTAATGCAGCAATTCTAATTTGAGGAATTTATCCTATAAAAATACATATATCTGGGCATGAACAGCCAATGCAGTAATACCCATAAATATTTGAAGTTAATGCTCATCAATCAAATCTTATGAAACTATTAAGAATAAAGATGTAACACTCGTATGTATTAGTATGAAATGTACTTCAAGATTAATGGGGAGAAAACTGTCACGATGAAGTGTCATTTCTAGCTCACATGGAATTTTTGGACAAACTAGAAGTTACCTCCTTCTTCTGCATCGACAAATCCTTGCCATTGTTTGTGAGTGGAACAGGGCAGACTATTAGTATCACTTGCCTTCTTAGTGTCACATCATTATGGAGGGAAGAGCCAAATGGCTCCAGAGCCAATGCCTTTCTGTTTTCTTTCTCGTTCTCTCTCTTTCCTTTCTTTCTCTCTTTTTCTGTCTCTCTTTCTTTATTTCTTTGTCTCTTTCTTTCTCCTTTCCTGCTTGCCTGCCTGCCTGCCTTCCTTCCTTCCTTCCTTCCTTCCTTCCTTCCTTCCTTCCTTCCTTCTTTCCTTTTTCATTCTTTCTTCCTTTCTTTCTTTCATTCTTTCTTTGTTTTTCTCTCTTTCTTTCTTTCTTTCCTACTTTCTTTGATTTAACACAGAGGCTCACTACCACTCAGTTACATTCCCAGCCCTTTTAATGTATCTTTAAATTTATTTTGAGACAGTCTCCTGCTTAGTTGTTCAGGAGAGCTTTGTACTTTCGATCCTCCTGCCTAACCTCTCTAATAGCTGGAATTACATTTGTATGTCACCAAGCCCACCAGAATTGCTTTTAAAGATGGCATTTAAGAAATAAAACATCTTTTTAGGCACATAGGACTACTATCAAATAATTATCTATCTCTGAGTAGAAATAATGGATTGAAGATATTTCAGTGTAACCCTATGAGGAAAAAAAATAACTGGCAGATCATTAAGATTTAATTGTCAGTAGAAAGAGTTGTATTTTATTTGCCAGACAATCTTAATTTGCTTTCTGAATTGAATTAATTGATTAGCTAGTTTAGTGCTGAACACTGCTTGTTACCTTTAAATAACATCACTAAACTTTAAATTAGTAAAGTTTATAAACAATGAATTAGAGATGGGCCACATTATCTCAAATTTGCATCAGGCAAAGGTTATAACTTATATTTCTATGATACTAACAAATTTGTACATTAAAAATTCTTAGTTTTATTACCTAAAACTATGTTAAATCTCTCACAGTTTTGGTCCAAAGTTTGTTCAGATATAGTTTGTATTAAAGACATCAAACAAGCCACAATATTTTATAACATGGAATAACCTAAGCAGATATTCCTGGTTTTTAGCTGGTGGTTTTCCTCTTGAACAATCTTGTGTTAGTAAGTTTTAATTGCTGTCACCAAAATATCTTATATGAACCTTTTTTAAATTGGCAGTGTGTTTTGTGTTTATTTATTTTTGGCACTGAGGATTGAACCCAGGGACATTTTAGCTTGAGCTATACTCCTTTTTTAAAATTATGAAACAGGGTCATACTAAGTTGCTGAGGTTTTCACTAAGTTGTCAAGACTGGCCTCAAACCTGTGATCCAATCCTCTTGTCTCAGCCTCCTAAGTGCTGAGATTACAGGAGTATACCACTTAACCTGGCCATGATAGCTTAAAGGAGAAAATATTTATGTTGGACCATGTTTTCAGAGATTCCCAGCCCAGGATCCACTGGCTCCAAGGCAGTTATATCACCATGGAAGGGCATAGCAGAGGAAAAATGTTAGGCTCAAGGCATCCAGGAAGTGGTAGTGGTGGGGGATACAGGGATACACCCAAGGGCACACCCTGAGTGATCTACTTCCTCCAACCATTTCCCACTCCTCTACAGTTTCTATATCCCTCCAGTACATCCATTCAAATTATAAAATACTCAAATGGAATATTCTATGCAGTTAGAGCCCTGATGTTCCAGTCACTTCCTTCAAAGCCCCAACTCTGGACACTGCTATATTGGTGTCCAACTCTTCAACACATGATTTGGTGGGGACACACCACATCCAAACCACAGCAGATACAAAAAGGACAGATTTCTTCTGTCCTGTGCTCTGCCATGATATTTGGCCATATATATATATATATATATATATATATATATATATATATATATATATATATATCTGGCAGACAAGTAAAGAAAGCATGAAAAATCTTGTTTCTTGAAACCCTTGAGGAATGCCAAGTCTCTCTTCTATTTTCATTCCATTGGAAAGAACTACTCACCTGGGCAGACTTAGTAGAACTTCTGAAAGTGTCCGTGGCTGCACAAACCACAGAAAAACCCTACGCTATGGAAAGAGGGGCGAGAGTTTTGGGGGACCAGTTCAATATGTGTGACATCAAGCTCCTAATTATCTAACTACATAATCCTGATTAATTCAGGTGCACAGCATTTTGTTGAACCCACGATTGGCCTATCTTTGGGATGGAAGATCTTAACTGAATAAAATCTCAATGGTTTTTGAAAGAATTTCCAAGATGTGCATTCTACTTCTCATTGATTCCTCAACCCACTCTGTGAAAAATCTGTTCTCAAACTATCGCCTGATAATCTTGGCCAAAAAACCACACTGAGCTCTTTATAAAATTAGCTTGCTCTTTTCAGTTTTCTATTCAGAATCTCTACTATTTCTGACAATGGTGAGTGCTTCCTACTTTACATCACTTCTTCTTTGTCTATATCCGTTTCTTCTGCCATCTTTTCTGGACATTTCATCTGAGATCTCATTCCTGGTTCCTTCTTCTAATGCAACTTAAATGTTATTTGTCATGAAGTTCAAATCCTGACATAGCACTTTTTTTCCACCTCTTCTTCCAAAGATCTTATCCTTCGTGTTACTAGAACCACCACTTATATGCAATTAATACTCACAATGTGTCTTTAGATATTATTCTTAACCTGGACTTCATATCATGCTTCCATTATGAACATTTTTCCTGGATATTACACAGAATATTTCCAATTCATTAAGTAACACACTTCTTTTCAAATTTTTTCTTCCTACAGTATTTCCTGCTTTAGCAATGAAACTATGAGTTGCTTGGTTGTATAAACTAAAAAACACATAGTTTATGCTTGATCCTATTTATTTCAACAAAATTAAATTGATTGTAAGCATAACTAGCTTATTTTATCTCCAAAATAGATTTCAAGTTCATTCCTTTCTATTCATATTCTATTTTTATTACCTTAATGCAGAACTTCAAAATATATCCTCTGAGTTACTGGGGTCATTTTGTTTTTGGTCTCCTGCTGTATGTCATTCTCCTCTCTTTAGATTTGGCATTTCCTAACTCTGATCCTACCCCAGATCTACTTACCAAGAACATACTGAATGGGGTCAGGAAACCTGAGTTTGTACAGAAGATCCTAGGTAATTTTGATTATCATCCAAGTTCAGAAATCATTGTCCTAGAATAAGTCATATGAGCAAGTCCCAAATAGCAGGTTATAGAAACCAATCTCTAGTATGTTCTCAGCTCACTGTAGATCATCTCTTGGTTTTCTAAGCCCTAAAATCAACAAATGAGTGGCACTGAAGTTCTGACATGTGCATCTAGTTGCTTAAACAGCTTCAAGTTGAAGTCAATGACCATCACCATAGAGCGATGGTGAACTGGATAAATTCCTAGGTCATATTGTCAATTTCATATATGCTTGAATTTGGGTCATAGAAATCTTTTATCAGACCATATCTGACATATGTTAGGGGATGTATCAATGTATTGAAAACCAAGATCTAACAAGGGCTATAATATAACCTGTTTACTGGACTATGAATTCTTCCAGTAAAAGACAGAGAACAGAACAGGGAACAAATACGTATGCATTGCATTTCTTAGATTCTGGCTACTTTATACCAAAGGGAATTTATTGGAAGGATATTAAGGATTCACCAAATTGGTTGGATGTAGAAGAAAAGGGTGGTTAATGAAGAGCAACCAAGGAAACTTGGAGGTCTGAGAAGCAGGAAGAGGCTGGTGGGGCTATCCCAGCCCTGCTAAATGGAAGACCTCTGTGCTGACCTTGTCTGTCATTCACAATTCTCAACATGAAAGTCTGTTGGGTCACACTTAGGTCATTTCCAGCTTTCTTGGTTGTGCTAGTACCAGGAAAAAGGTGGATACAGCATCCCAGACTTCTTAGAGGGAAGCAGAACTAGTCACAGGAGGGAAAAGCTCATTTTCCAAAAGAAAGTCAGGTACTATTAAGAGAGGAGAAGAAATGCTAAGCAATCAATAAAGAACAGATATCCATTGCAGTGCAATAAAGAAACTGGAAGAGAGCCAGGAGTGGTGGCACATGCCTGTAACCCCAGTACTTGTGAGGCTAAGACAGGAGGATTGCAGGTTTGAAGCTAGCCTCAGCAACTTGGCCAGGTCCTCAGCAATTTAGTGGGACCCCCAAAATAAAAACTAAAAGGAATATACTCCTATATAAAAGGAGGATAGGTCAGAAGTAAACTGTCCTTGGGTTTAATCTCAAAACAAACAAAAACAGAAGAGAAAGAAAGAAAAAGAAAGAAAGAAAGAAAGAAAGAAAGAAAGAAAGAAAGAAAGAGAGAGAAAGAAAGAAGGGAGGGAGGGAGGGAGGGAGGGAGGGAGGGAGGGAAGGAGGGAGGAAAAGGAAAGAAAGAAGGAAAAAAGAAGAGTGAAAAATCAAGGAAATAAGTAAAAGAATGGGTTTGAACTTCATTCAAAAAGCCGCATAGGAATTTTATTTTGCTTTGCTTTGTTTTTATTACTTTTTAAATTAATCAAAACAAAATCTCTTATGGATTTGATAACAATGCATCTGGTCCTAATAATCCTAGAAATCTCTATTTATAGATGTTGAATGTGTTGTTGAAATTAAATAGAATGTATGAACAAAAATTTCAAGATACATTTAGGATTTGCTTTCTCAATAAAGCATACCACAAAGGGAATAAAGAAATTCTTTACTCAAATTAATGGTGAATTCTTTTGTCATGAGAATAGGAGTTTATATTCATTTCAGTGAAAGCACATAAATTGTTCTAGACAAGAAAAACAAAACTAGCCCAAGGCAGTATTTTCATTATAGAAAAAGGCACATGTCCATGAATATCTAGTTTAATATTAACAAAAGTCATTCAATTAGCTATGCATGTGCCATTGTTATGAATATTTATTCGTGTCTCAGCTAAGTAACACTGATATCTTTTATTCACTGGTTCAGAGATTCAGATGTTATAAACATTACCCTTCTTGCCCTGGTGAGAGATAAGGGGATTTGAGTCCAAAAAAAACCTGACACTTTCCAGTGCTGGAAATGCTAATTTCTTTAGAACTTTCAATTCTATGTTAAGAAAATTGTCTTTGTTGCTTGATTTTATTTCTTCTTTAAAGTCATTAAAGGAAAAATTTGAATTAACTAATATTATTTCTAAAACAATCACAATTATTAAAAATTTAAAAGATGTTTTCCTCTGATTTGTCTCTTGGAATAGCTCTAGGTGGCCAAAGAAAAGAAAAAATGTATAAATAGCAAGTGAATGAGACTACTTAGAGCGGGGGTGGCACAAATTTTATTGGCAATCTATTCCCTTGATAAACATTGCTAATCAATGTTAGGGGCTCTTTCTTGCTAAGCCCTGATGTGTTTTCTATCTCTTAAACTCAACACTCTTGAGTATGAACTTTCCATCAATAGGACTTGGTTTGTAAGATGAAACATAGTCGCTATGCAATTTAGATTGATTCAATTCATTCACTAAAACACAAAATTTGGTAAGCTACCTTATTCAGAACATGTGTAGCAGCATCAACAGCCCAGTGCTCTATTTCTACCATTTGGAAAGAGTCAATATGTCCAAGCACTGATGGCTTGGAATCTCATATTTTTTCCTGTTCCCCTGAACCTTGACCTCCATGCCTACCTACCACCATGGAGAATGAATTCTTCAAACCTTTACATCCCCTTCCTTGGTGATTTCTTATTTTTGTAGCCTTTATTCTAGAAATGGAAAACACATACACATGTAGTACACATACACACACACACACACACACACACACACACACACATTATACTTACTCACTTTAAAAGAATTCTAGTTCAAAGCAGATAGCAAGGTGTTTTCTAAAATATACAAATTACCTGTAGTTGTCTTATTTTTTCACTTTCTCTCTCCTTAATTACATTCTGCTTACTACTGAAAATTAAATTATCATTTTCTAATTGTATAAAATTTCAATTTACAAATATTCCAGAAATAATCTATCCAAGACATTTTCATGTCCCAGCAAATTTAGCATCCTCCCTGGTTTGTCAGTAAAGACATTTATCAAATAATGTCTTTCTTTATGAGGGCTAAAATCTATTCTAGTCAGGCCAAAACATTGAATCCCTTCTTTAGTGAATTTCCATTCATCTTTATTCTTATTTCTTTTTTCTTTTTTTTATTTTGTGTGCGGTATTGGAAATTGAACCTTGGGACATTCTACTTCTGAGTCTCACTCCAGTCCTATTTTATTTTTGTTTTGAAACAGGGTCACGTTAGGTTGACGAGAGTCTCACTATTTGCTGAAGCTGTCCTCTAACCTGTGGTCCTCCTGGGATTACATGCATAAGCCACCACACCCAGCTATTCTTATATTAGATCCATTTCAAGGATCACTTCCTCCATAATGCTTTCCTAAAGCATTCTAGTCTAGTCTCATGTGCTTTTGTTCCAAGTTACTAGTGACTAGTATATACTCCAAAATTATTTTAATTACCTCAGTTTGTGATCAGGCCTTTATTGTTGTAACTTGATTCTACTAATTTCTATTTGTACAACTAGATTTTAAACTCCCCAAGATTAGGATTTTAATTCAATTCAATTTTTATCATATTCCCAGGGCCCAGCACAGTCAACAACTCAATACATAATTGATGAATAAAGTATTAAGTACATAGGGCGCATTTCAGGCAAGAGGTGAATATATTTTTTGTGTGTATGTGTGATACTGGGAATGAGACCCAGGAGCTTTCTACCTCTCGCCTACACTCCCAGAACTACTTTACATTTGATTTGGAAACAGGGTTTCACTAAGCTGCTGAGAGCCTCACTAAGTAGCTGAGGCTGGCTTCATACCTAACGCAATCCTCCTGTCTCAGCCTCCCAAGTACTGGGATTACAAGTATGAGCCACCACGCCTGGCTGAGGTGAATATATCTTAACCCATAGGCATCTCCAAAGGAAATTTTCCACCACCTGCATTGGGATGAAGGAAATTCCCCCTGGGAAGGAAGTGGTGCCCCTAGTGCCACTCTTCAGTGGGTACTGCCTATAGAGCCCCAGTTCCTTAATACTGTACATCAAATAGTTGCTAGTGTTTTCAAAATACCTCTCATTCCAGCTCTATCTTTGATGAAATGAGCTCTCATCCTCCTCCCAAAGTCCCTCAGGGCCTCTGCAGGTGCTGGGTCTACATCATGCATCTGGGTTAGAGCAAGGAGTTAACTTAAGCAATGGGATAGTAATGCTGTTCTCGCCTAGGGCTCCAAGTGACCTGGATAACACAAGACCCTTAGCACTGTTAGGTTTTTCCTTCCTCTCTTTGTCTACCTTGGAGTAAACAAATGTGATTGAGATTTCTGTCCTTCTATACCTCTGAGCTAAACCCTCAGCCCTGATTGGTCGGGTCCTTCAGAAGTGACCATGGCAGGGACAGGAGGCGAAACCCTGGAAGCTGAGTTATCGCAAGTCTCCAAGTGCCTCAAGACTCCAAACATCGTGTGATATCCTTGAGATCACGAGACTACAGATTTCGCCAAAGAATCGACATTCCCACGCTTAGTCCCACCCCGCAAAATACCGGCTTAAAAGCAGAATCACTTCCGCCCTGCCATGTGGGCAACTCAGTGTACCGATCAGGACTACGCTTGTGGGTCCCTTCTCCCCAACCCGATGACCTCACCCCGAACCCCCAATCCTCGAAGGTGCCGAGGTGCTGAGTTCTTTGGGATTCTTCTGATTAAAACCAGATTCTGGTACCTTGTGGTGCTTTGCCTCCTTCATAATCTACCCAAACCTTACAAGCCCTATTTTATTTTTCTGTTTTGAAACAGGGTCTCACTGAGTTGCTAAGGGCCTTGCTAAATTGCTGCGTCTGGCCTCAAATCTGTCATTCTCCTATCTAAGCCTCCTAAATACTGGGATTACCGGCATGTAAATTCATGCCCAGTTTACTTTACCTACCTTTAAGAAAGAAAGACAATGTTGTCAATTAAATTCCTTCATTATTCTCATAGTGTCATTGGTCAAGCATTATATCCATATTTTAGAGTTGATAAATGTGAAAACCCTGAATTAGAGCATTTGGGGTGAAACTGAGGTGTCGTGATGCTGGAGATGACCATGAATTAACAATGTGAAAGCCAAAGAAGGAGGAGAAGAGCAAACAGGTAAATATACACTACTAATTAGGGGAAAACCTGCAGATGGTGTCTATCTATCAACAAATATGTTTACAGATCACTGCTGTCAATCTTTTTTTGTTTTGTTTTGTTTTATAATGAAACTCAGAATACCAAGTCAAACAATACTCTTGTTTGGTATATAAGTTCATTTCTTAGAAGCAAAAAGAAAAGAAAACTTTTAAATATATGTAGTTATTCATTTAAGCACATGTAATTATGTATTTTGGGCAGGGAAAATTGCATCAAAGTGCTGATCTTATAACAAGAGCCAGTAAGAACAGGAAATGATATTTATAGAAATGGTCAAGTAGATTTGATAGCAATTTTGTTCTAATGGCCTGTGTCAACCTGTATGAGACACTTCATCAGCTCTGTCCAATAGAAAAACAGTAAGAACCACGAATGAAACTTCTAATTTTCTGATAGCCATATTTCAAAAAGTTAAAGAAAACACATGAAATTAAGTCTAAAAACATTAACGCAACATATCCCAAATGTTATCTTTTCAATAGCTAATCAATAAAATAATTATGAATAAAATCAATTCTCAGTATATTTTTATACTGAGTTTTCAGATGCTGCTGTGTATTTTGTACTTTTACTGTACGTCGGTTTTGACCAGTTACATTTCAAGTGTTTGCTACTGAACACTATGATACCATGTATAATACCATATTGGACAGTGAAGCTTTGCATTCTCTCTAGCAGTTTATGTATCTATAAACTAGTAGTTAACTTGTCGCTCTATAAAAACTTCCTATCAGTGTAGTAGAGAAACTTACTGGAATGGTGATGAACTCCCTGAGAGAAAAAACTTCCACTCTGCTTCTTATTGTAATAGTTATTTAAAAAATAAAAGGAAGGGGGAGAGGATACCGAGCACAGTCTGAATGTATGCCATTTTAATATGATCCACATAAAAATAAAAAAATAAAAAATATAATAAAAGATGAACTTGTTAACATGCCAATGAAAATAAAGCTTATGTATAAATGTGTATATACCTAATTAAAAACAAGTTACGTTACTTTGATAGACATAGCTGTATGTATTTTGTGCTCATATTTTATATAAAGACATAGCAGATATATTTGTATATACAGGCCTCAAATTTAGATTCAGATTTTGCTCATATAAGACTGAATTGGTAGCCAAAATAGA
Source organism: Muscardinus avellanarius (assembly GCF_963383645.1). NCBI lineage: Eukaryota > Metazoa > Chordata > Mammalia > Rodentia > Gliridae > Muscardinus > Muscardinus avellanarius. The sequence continues at coordinate 73,225,328 of NC_137793.1, read as the reverse complement.
CAGCATACAGAGTCATGTGAGACTTGATGCCTATTCTTGAGAGATTTACACTCTAGAGAAATGTCTAAATTCCAATGTACTCTAAGATCTTCCAAAATTACTTTCCTATACCACAATTGTATGATATTAAATTTAATATAAATGAACAGGAGGCCGGGCATGGTGGCACATGCTTTCAATTCCCCTGCTTGGGAGGCGGAGACAGGAAGATCGCGCAGGTTCAAAGCCAGCCTCTTTGGCTTAAGAGACCCTGTTTCCAAATAAAAATATAAAAAATAGTTGTCTGGGAGTGTAGCCCGGAGGTAGAAGGGTTTCCAGGAACCCCAGTGCCACCAAAAAATAAATAAATAAAAATTTAAAAAATGAGCAGGATATTAGATGTATTTTACATATTCTTTTGGCTTGCAGGAATTTTTATTGCAATGAGTTCACGTAATAAGTTGACCTGTGATTTTAGTGAGCATCAACTCCATCATGGTGCCATAGAATTCTGAATTCTCAAAGGACTTCAAAGCAGCCCCGGTACTACTAAAATAACTTTTGCTTGGATCATGGTGGTTTTTACAATGGTTCTTAACAAAACATATATGTTTGCCCTTGGAATGGCACAAGTGCAGAAATTTACACTGGTTCTGGTTATAAAACAACCCCCTCCAAAATCAGACTTACTACTAGGAACAGGAGAAACTATTGAAGTCAAGCCTTAGTTTACATAAACATGTCCTAAATTTAACCTTGCTTCAGAACAGTCTCTGAGTCAAAGTAGCAAACTCGATGCCCCATGAAGCCGTGTTCTCAGACACTGCCACTGGGCAGCCACCCAGTTGTCCCTTACTTTATCTTCCTTCAATACCCTTACTTTGTGACTGCTAGATCTGTGGGTTCATGGTGCTTCTCAAAAATCTCTTGAGTAAAAAAAAGAAAGCAAAATCCCCTGTTCACCTATTTCTTTTTAATTGATACCAAGTTAAGAAATCCTGCTTTTTACTGAAATTCTGTTTTCTAAGGTGAACATTCAAATAAATTAAGAGTATGAGAAGGCAAATGGAGAAATTGCAGCGATAAAATATCAAAGATTAAAAGCCCATTTTATTTTAGGTCTTTTGCACCTACTTTCGCTCATTAACCTTTTATTTTATATCGTTCTCCAAAATTGCCTGATGTCTGATGGTTGTGAGAAGAAAATAGAAAAGTTTCTTGGCATCTTATCAGAAGACAAATTATTGAGTGTATTTACATCCTACCAAAATGTTACCTTAGAGATATGGATGTCTCCCTTTAAGCTCTTATAACCTAACCTCTGCCTTAAACTATAGGTAATCAATACCATGGCAATAGAAAGAGATTTACCTTTTTCATGGAAAGAAATAGAAGAAACAAATGATTGGAGGAGCACAGCTGTATTACTAATATACACAAGAAAGCAACAGCTAGTGTTATTCCACAGAAATGAATGAATGAATAAATAAATAGACTCTAAGCACCTTATTCTTCTCACATAATTTCTTCTCCATGTCATTATTGAACAGGCTGTTGAAAACAAACATCGTTAAATGAGAAAAGAAGAGCAGCAGCCCTGCTTATTCCCCGCTGCAACATTTTCCAATGACGAATGCTCCCTAAATGGATTGAGCTTTTTGAAAAGAAGTCAGAGAGAAATTTGATGTGGCCCCTGACCCTTGGTAAGCACATGCATCTTCACCTGTCACATAACACACAGGCACTTGCTTACTTTTCAGCAAAGACTATTGATTTTGCTTATTGGCTGCAGGCAAGTCCATAAAGAACAAATTACAAAGTCAGAGGTCCACAGTTAGCAATTGCTTGCATGATAACAGGGGCTTCACTCCACCCCCATCATTCACCACTAACATTCTCCAAACCCAAGGGAGAAAGCTAGGTAAGAAATTTATGATGTGTTTCCAATTGCTGCCAAGTCAGTGTTGTATACAAAGGTTTCTGAAAAGGGTAAAATTCCAGGAAATGGGCTACAACTGTGGGAACTCCTACATGCACATTTATGTGCCTGTGTGTGTGAGAGCTTGTGTGTTTATGCATGCACATTTGTAGGTAATGAAGGGGAAGCAGAACCAATAGTATTCTGGATGTAAAAAGGGAATGTGGAATGGGCATCAGACGCAGCTGTGAAACTGTTTTATCTTGAGCCTTAAAATAAAATCACACAGGCTGGGCGTGGTGGCGCATGTTTGTAATCCCTGTGCTTGGGAGGTGGAAACAGGAGGATCGCGCAGGTTCTAAGCCAGCCACGCTGGCTAAGAGACACTGTTTCCAAATAAAAAAAGTATAAAATAGGTCTGGGAGTGTAACCCAGAGGAAGAAGGGCTTCCAGGAACCCCAGTACCACCAAATAAATAAAAATAAATAAATAAATAAGTAAATAAATAAAATCACATAGACTGATCTAGGTGCATTTCTGCCTACAAGCAATTATGGACTAGACTGTTTCTCAAGATAACTTCTAGGCTGAAGAATACCTGATTTTTTATAGGAGATTTAAGGCAGGTTCCCTCTATAAAAAAACAAAGGTCTAGTTTTTCAACAAATTAATAAAGCAAAATAAGATGTCAAGTAATAGGACAAATCAACCTGAGGCCACTAAATTGTCCTCCCATCCATTTGTTTCCATAAAAACCTTAAATATCAATCAGCTGGATCAAGCATGCAGGGAGCTGCATTTGTACCCCAAAATTATTTTTCCAAGGAACAATTTTTATCAATATTAAAGTCCCAGATTTGTTGATTATTAAGTCAAATCATCTGAATAAAATGCAGGAATTGGTAGATGTTACTTATTTGACATTTTTTGTCCTGAAAACATAGTCTTAGTTAGGCATGGTAGTACACTCTTGAAACTCAGTACTTGGGAAACTGAGATAGGAAGATCACAGATTGGAGACCAGCCTCAGCAACCTAGTGAGACTCTGTTTCAAAACAAAAAAACTTTAAAAAGGTCTGGGGATGTAGCTCAGAGGTATAATGCCTTTAGGCTCAATCCCCAGTAAAACACACACACACACACACACACACACACACACACACACACACAGAATATAGTTTCATTCCAAAATTTTAAACATGGGGATAATAATAATTCAAGTGAAGAGACATGATTTAAAAAATATATGTCAGTCAGGCATAGTGGCACATACTTGTAATCCTAGTACTTGGGAGGCTGAGACAGAAGGATTGTAGGTTTGAAGCCTGCCTCAGCAACTTAGTAAGACTCTTAGCAACCTGGGAGATCCTGTTTCCAAGTAAAATATAAAACAGAGCTGAGGGTGTAGTTCAGAAGTAAAATGAATGCCCCTGGTTCAATCACCAGCACTACACACACACACACACACACACACACACACACACACTCAAATATATATGTATAGATATATTTCACACATCATAAAAACTCAAATTCCATTATTTTTGTTGTTTTAATTTTTATTCGTGCATTGGAATCATACATCTTAATGGAGTACAAGATGGTGGAGGCATACATGTACACATCACTCATTTAGCCCTTCCCCAATTCCTACCCCACTTCCTCCTCCCTCCCTCCTTCTCATGCTTGGCTTACCGATTTGATATGTTTGTTAATGTACATCATGTACATTAGGGAATAAAATTTTTAGCATTCCTCATTCTTTGGAGGGCAGATGTTAAAAAGACAAGTCATGTCTTGGAGATAAGATTATCAGTGGACATGGAGATGGAGAGTAGCTCCACTGACTGCTTTCGTAGAGATTTTCAGGGAAATAAATATTTGAGAAACAAATCACACCAGATGATGTTGACCAGTTAGGTAACCAATAACAAAGGTATTGAGGAGTCCTGAGGTTCCAGGGTACACTTTATCCTCATCATGTGGCATAAAAATTTAAGATTCAGTTTGACTTTGACACTTATTTGCTGACAGTCATGCACTATATTTTAGGGGATGCCATGTTAAGGAGACAGATCCACACACACCTTAAATAGCTGCATGGAAAGAAAAAAAATTCTAAATATACCTTCCCACAAGGCATTGGCTCTGATGAATATTATTATGCATTAACATCACTTTGACGGAACTGCTGAGCTAGATTGCAATTTTAAATGAAAACTAAAATCCTGGTCACTTTATTTCAGATGACACCATAGAGATTCCCAGGTAAGCTCACCCTGGAGAGAGTTTTCGAGAAATGTTTGGCTATGCAAATTACTTGCTAAAATGGATTTGGATGCGAAAGCTTGCAGAAGGATTATGTGAGTTCAGAATGTAAATGATAAGTCCAGCTTGGGGCTCAGGGTATGAAACGTGGTTGAGGGTTATTGGCTGCCCTCTTATGCCCCATAAAATAGAGAGAATGTAGAGCAAAGCAAAGTCTCGGGCTTCAAAGCCAGACTTTTCATATTCCCAGGTTGCTCCCCCTAACCTTCCTCTTCTCCCCCGCCCCGGGAACCCCACGGTCCTTATGCACACGGACTTTTTGCACTGTCAGGTGGTTGAAATAAGTTTGTCATCATCTTCAGCTAGTGGTAAGCTGTGAACTGGTTTGGGGATTGAGAGAGGAGTTGGGGCATTTATGATCTTCTGCAATGATTGCTACTGCTAATTCTGCTGTGAAATATGTAGAGCATCTGGAGAGGGAATTCAATAAAGTGTGGCCAAAATAGCACTCACTTTATGCTCTAGCTTCTGGCAACCGTTTAAGACAGCACTGAGACAGATCATATGACCTCAGCCCTTGCAAGACCTCATCACTTTTCATGGGAGAATGGAAAAGTGCTGATTCTGGAGTGTTTATGCTGATGGAACACAGATAAAAATCTGCAGGTGTAACTTTTTAAAAAATTAGTACATGAAGCATAAAAAAATATATCAGCACCACTATACATCATTTAGATCCAACTTCAACACCATCTTGTAAATACAAAACAACTCATCAGACTTCTTTCAATGGACTTATGCAACAGCAAAGAAAAGGCTGAAAAATGCTTCTTTTGTAAGTTTTAGAGGCTACATCTTCTCAAAGTAAAGACCCCTACACTGTCATTGACAGGTAATTTCAATGGTATCTTTTGTTTACATGTTTTATGTTTTCTCTGTTTACGGAAGCCCAGTTCAGTAAGTGGGCTGAGGGATGTGGGTGGAGGGAGGCAGAGTAATGGTTTGTGGCTATGAATGATATTCTAGAAGTAGAACATTATGTATTCACGGCCAGCTAGGAAACTCTAGGAGCTGAAGTGTGTGTGTGTGTGTGTGTGTGTGTGTGTGTGTGTGTGTGTGTTACTAGAAATTTTTGAAAGGCACCAAGTAGAATTTTAAGAATTGTTTTTCTTCTCTAGGATCTTATCAGGAAAACATCAGGCTCTGGTTTACAGTAACTGGCCACAGGAAACTACTGAATCATTTCAAAATAATGAAAGATAATCCCTAAAAATCCCAGTGACTGTGAAGACACTCCTCTAGCAAGCACCAGCTTCTCCTCCGTAAAGATAAGATGTTCACGTTTTTTTAGAATGTATAAAAGGTAATGTCCAAGTCCAGTATAGAATCATGTTTTGTGTGTGATACTGGAAATGGAACCAAGGGGCATTTTACCTGCAAGATACACACTCAACCCTATTTTATTTTTATTTTGAAACAGGGTCTCACTATATCGATGAGAGTCTTACTACTTGCTGAGTCTGTCTTAGAACCTGCTATCCTCCTATTTCAGCCTCCCAAGTCCTGGAATTACAAGCATGTGCCATCATGCTTGGCCCAACATGGAATTTAATAGAATATATCCACTAATCTGTTGACACTTTAACCATTAAAAGGGTATCTCTTCACATGGAGACTGGTGTTTGGGAAGTCCTAAAGGCAAATGCTACCAAGAATACAAAGGAGGTAATTTTCCTTCTCTTTGTCTCATTGGCCCCAGGAGAAGTTTTTTATGCCCAGAAAAGCCAAAAGGGAGAGAGAGGATATAGTTTTGAAACAGTCAGAGCCAAATAAAATAAAGCAATAAAGTGTTTATTGGTGACTTTAAGCAAATCTCTCGTAGATGCCTACTTCAAACCTAAAGAAAAGTTGGAACACTGGGAAAAATTGAACAAATAACCAAATTAGCACCTAAGGGAATCATGTCATTTATTTTTAAAATGTCACTTCAAGAAACAATTTTCTTGCCTTTATTCAGTTAGTTCTTCAATCATCTCCATATATGTATACTCAACTGAGATTTTTGTGATTTTTTTCTACTATTTGATCCCAAATTTAATCAAAGAATACTAGTGTATGTCTATATATGTATGTATGTGTGTATATATATATGTATATATTTAATTGGCACATTATACTTTCACATCATAACGTAAATCATATTGACAGTAATATACATGCACACAACACTTGGTGCCCCCTCTCCCTCTCCTTCTCCATACAGGGTACTGAGATTAACATTATATTTTCACATATGTACACAAAACCAATAGTAGTAATTCCTTTATCCATCCTCATTCTTCCCCCTCTCCTTTTCCTAGACCACCTCCCTGGCTCTGTTGAGGTTTCTCCTTCATTTTCTGAAGTATCTCTAGTATTCCCAATTACTTCATAGCTTCTGCATATTACAGAAAATACACGATTCTTCACTTTCTGTATTTAGCTAATCTCACTTAACATATTCTTCAGGCTCTCCATTTTTCTGTAAATGACATAATTTTGTATATCTTGATTGCTAAATAGAACTAATTCTGTTGTGTGGATATCACATAATTTTGTAATCTACTCATCTGTTGATGGACACCTAGGTTGGTTCCATAATTGGTTATTATGAATTGTGCTGCTATGAACATGAATATGCATATATTACTATAGTTCTCTAATTTCAGTTTGTTTGGAAAGATACCTAGGAGTGGTGTAGCTGGATCACATAGTGGATCTATTTTCAGTTTTCTGAGGAATCTTCACACTGATCTCCACAGTAGGTGAACTACTTTGCAATACCATCAACAGTATAGAAGAGTTCCAATTTCCCTAAATTTTCTCCAGTATTTATTGTTTTTTGACTTCTTGATAATTGCCATTCTGCTTGGGGTTAGATGAAATCAGTGTAGTTCTAATTTGCATCTCTTTGATTGCTAATGATGTTGAATATTTTAATGTATTTATTGGTCATTTGTAGCTCTTCTTTTTGAAGTGTCTATTTAATTCAATTGCCCATTTTTTTGATGAGGTTATTTGATTTTTTTAGTGTAAAGTCTTTAGGTTTTTTGGATATTCTAAATATTGGTCCTCAGCCGGGCGTGGTGGTGCACGCTTGTAATCCCCACGCTTGGGAGGTGGAGACAGGAGGATCACACAGGTTCGAAGCCAGCCATGTGGACTGGCTTCAGAGACCCTGTTTCCAAATAAAAAAGTATAAAAATAGGTCTGGGAGTGTAGCCTGGAGGTAGAAGGGTTTCCAGGAACCCCATCACCACCAAAATAAAATAAAATAAAATAAATATTAGTCCTCTATCAAAGAGATAACTGGCATAAGATCTTTTTTCATTCTATAGACTTTCTTTTTAGACACTTGATGGCTTCCTTTGATGAGAGTAAATTTTTTAATTCAATGCCATCACATTTATTAATTCTTGTTTTTGTCCTTCATGTGACAAATAACATGTATTGATTTCATATGTTGAACCAGCTTTGAATTCCTGGGATGAAACCAACTTTGTCATGGTGTACAATTTCCTTGATGTAATTTTGAACGGATGTGGAAGCTATTTTGTTTAGAATGTTTGCATCAATAATACTGGTTTGTAATTTTCTTTTCTTGAAGGATCTTTATTTGGTTTTGGTATTAAGGTGATACTGGCTTCATAGAAGAATTTCAGAAAAATTCCATCTCTTTCAATTTCTTGGAATAAATTGTGAAGTATTTGGTTTAGTTATTCCATAAAGGTTTGGTAGAATTCTTCTGGTGATTCACCTAGACCTGGGTTTTCCTTTGATTAAAGGCCTTTTATTACTCTTTCTACATCTTTGCTTGCTTTTGGTCAGTTTAGATTTTCTAGATCTTGATTCAAATTAGATAGGTTATATGTGTCTAAATATCTGTTTATTGGAGTATAAAATTTCAAAACAGTTTATGATGATCCTCTGGATTTCCACATTGTGTGTGGTAATGTTTCCCAATGTGGTCTATTTTGGAGAAGGTTCCATGAGCAGCTAAGATGTGTATTCAGCTGTTGTTGATTGAAATACTATGTATATGTATAATAGGTTCATTTGGTTTATAGTGTTTTTTAGGTCTGAAGATCTTTTACTTATCTTTTGCCTTTAAGATTGATCTAGTGGTTTGAGTGGTGTGTTGAAGTATCCTAATACTATTGTGTCTTAGTCTATTTGCTGCCTGATGTCCCAAAGAGTTGTGTTTTTTTTTTAAATAAAAGTAGGTGCACCAATATTTGGGTAATAAATGTTTATTATAATTATATTATCTTGTTATATTTTTCCTTTTATTAATAATAAATGATATGATTTTTCTCTTCTGATGAGTTTTAGCTTAAAGTATGATTTCTCATATATGAGCATTGCTACCCTATTATTTCTGATCTCTATTTGCATGGCATATCTCTTTTTCATCTTTTTCACATTTAGCATATGGATATGTTTGGGTGTAAGGTGAGTTTCTTGAAGCATATAGTTAGATTATGTTCTTCAATACACATTGACGGTCTATATCTTTTAATTATGGAGTTTAGATCTATAACATTCAGTTATTATGAATATATGATTTTTGCTTCCTGTCATTTTGAGTTCTTTTTTTTAATGTAGTGCTACTTCTCCTTTGCTTAGTTGCCCACCTTAATTTGACCCTCCTCTGGTTCTGGTATTTGTTTCTTTTACAATTTTATATTTTATTTCTTTAAGTATCTTCTCTAGTGCTTGGTAGTCATAAATTCTTCTAGTTTTTGCTTGTCTTTGGAAGTTTTAATTTATTCTATCACTTCTGACTATTTTTCTGGCTATAGAAGTCTTGTTTGGAAGCTATATTTTTTCAGGCTCTGGAGTACATCATACCAGCCCTTCCTGGCTTTCATGACTTAGGTTGAGAATTCTGGAGTGATTCATATTGTTTTCTCCATGAATGCCACTCATTCTCTTGTTTTTGCTGTTTTTAAGATTTTTTTCCTCAGCCTCTATGTTAGTCATTTTTATTATTGTGTGGCATGTGGAAGTCATTTGATCTTGTCTTGTTAATGTTCTGAAAGTCTCTGCATGGGGATGTCCAAGTTTTTTCTTTTTTTTTGAAATTATAATATTTTAATGGGTTTAATGTACTTAAATGTTTTATTTTTTCCATATTTTATTTTATTTATAAGTGGAACATATTGAAAATGGTGTACATTTAGATTGTGCTTTGTAACCTCTCCCCACTATTTTCCTCCCCCCACCCAATAAAGAGTGTCCAGTTTGCCGGGCATGATGGCTCATGCTTGTAATCCCCGTGCTTGGGAGGTGGAGACAGGAGGGTCACGCTGGCTTAAGAGACCCTGTTTCCAAATAAAAATATAAAAAATAGGTCTAGGAGTGTAGCCCGGAGATAGAAGGGTTTCCAGGAACCCCAGTACCACCAAAAAAAGTGTCCAGTTTAATCATGTTATGTTTATAATATTACACATATTCAGATGTAGCTCCTCCATTGAACAATCTCAGCTTTCTTCCTCTCCTATCCTTCCATTCTAGCTTTGCTGAGATTTCTCCTCCATCATCTGGAGTTCCTCTGGTATTACCACTACTCCTTAGCTTGGGCATATTAGAGAAAACATATGTCCCTTCTCTTTCTGTGCTTGATTAATCTCACTTAATATGATGTTCTCCAGTTCCTTCCATCTTCTTGCAAATGCTATTACTTTATTCTTCTTTATAGCTGAATAGAATTCCATTATGTATAGTTCCCATAATTTCGAAATCCATTCATCTGTTGATGGAGATCCAAGTTGGTTCCATATTTTGGCTATTACAAACTGCTGCTATGAACATGGGTATGCATATGTTAATGTAGTTCCCTGATTTCAACCCTTTGGAAAGATACCCAGGAGTGGTATAGCCGGATCAAATGGTGGATCTATTCCCAGTTTTCTAAGGAATCTCCACACTGATCTCCATAGTGGCTGAACTACTTTGCACTCCCACCAACAGTGTAAAAGAGTTCCTCTTTCCCCACATCCTCACCAGCATTTGTTGTTTGATTTCTTTATGCTTGCCACTCTGACTGGGGTTAGATGGAATCTCAGCATAGTTTTGATTTGCATCTCCCTGATTGCTAGTGATGTTGAACATCTTTTCATGTATCTGTTGGTCATTTGTATCTCTTCTTATGTGAAGTGTCTATTCAGTTCAGTTGCCCATTTCTTGATTGGGTTGTTTGTTTTGCTAGTGAAGAGTCTTTTGAGCTCTTTGTATATTCTGGATATTAGCCCCCTATCAGAGTGGAGGCTGGTAAAGATCTTATCCCATTCTGTAAGCTTCCTCTTTAGGTTATTGATGGTTTCCTTTGATGAGAAGAAACTTTTTAGTTTGATGAAATTCCACTTATCAATTCTTGCTTTAATTTCCTGCACTTTGAAAGTCTTATTTAGAAAGTTACTGCCTGTGCCTATATGTTGGAGTGTTGATCCTATGCCTTTCTCTAATAACTTCACAGTCTCTGGTCTAATTTCTAAATCTTTGATCCATCTCAAGTTGATTTATGTGCATGGTGAGAAGTAAGGATTCAGATCCAACTTTCTACAAATGGATAGCCAGTTCTCCCAGCACCATTTGTGGAAAAGGCCTGTACTTCCCTACCGTGGGGGTGGAGGATATCTAAAGTAGTCTTGGAACCTCCCCCTGAGGCCCTGTGCAAGTATTGCATCTTGAGGTCTTTTCCTGTGTCTCTGGAAATTCTAACTGGGCTAGTCCGTGGAGTCCCAAGATGCATGCTGGACAAAGGGGGTTGCTGTAGGGTCCTGAGATGCACACAATTACCACCAGAGCACTGCCAGGTCCCAGGGTATGGGCTGGGTGCATGGCTATCACTGGACCCAGGTGTGGGTGGGCACAGACACCTAGTGCCTGGTCCAGGGCTAGTGCAGGGTGCATAGGGCTACAGCCAGACCCAGGGTACAGGCTGGGCACTCTAGGCTAGCGCCGAGTCTCAGGCATGGGGAGGGTGCAGACAGCCAGCGGTGGGTCTTGGGGTGCAGGGCAGTTGCAGACAGCTAATGCTGGGTCCTGGGGCACAGGTGGAACACAGGATCTAGCACTGGTCTCTAGCTCAGGCAAGCGTGCACAAGGGTAGCGCTAGGTCCCAGGGCATGGGGTGGGAATACACAGCTAGTGCTGAACTCAGGCACGGGCTGGGGCCCAAGGCTAGCTCCCGGTCTCGGGGTGCAGGTGGGGCGCACACAGCTATTGCCATTCTGGGGAGCGGGCAGGGCCCATGCATTTATCACCTGGGCACACGGGCTAGGCACACAAGGTGATCACTGAGTCTAGGGGTGCGGGTAGCACAGACAACTAGTGCAGGTCCTGGGGCATGGGCAGGACACATGAGAATAGTGCTGGGTCCTGGGGCAGGAATCAGGCGCCCAGGGCTAGTGCCAGACCTGGGGCACATGCTAAGCTTCTCTGGACGCACTCAGATACTTGGCTTCTTTGATTCAGGTGTCTGGAGGACTCGCTGTGCCACTGTGGTCCTGTCTTTGGTGAGCACACAAGCTTCTGTCTCGGACGCCGCTCGCTGCTTAAGATGTTAGAGCTCTATGTCCGATTTTAAACTCTTGGGTTATTTGCCATGGTGGTTTCAGTCAGGTCCATGGATAGTGGTTTGGGCCGGCAATGGGTTTGGGCCGGCAACACCAGCGGGCTATGTCTGCAGCAGATCCGATGCTCGAACTTTTTTTTTTTTTTTTTTTTTTTTTTTTAGTAGATGTCGCAGTTCAAGGTTTCTGGATTGCTTCCGCCCTGCCTTCTCGGTAGTTGAACTTTATTTCAGCCACTGAGAAGTGCTGTGTCCTGTAGTCGCCATTTTGAATCTCCCTCCAAGTTTGGGAAATTCTCCTATATTAATTTTCTCTAGAGGTTTTTAATACCCTTGGTTTGTGCTTTTAGACTTTCTTCAATGCCTATTACCTGTAAATTAGGTCATTTCATATTATCCCATATTTCTTGGATATTCAGGTTGTGTTATTGTATTGACTTCTCTATATTGTTGAATGTATTTTCAGATTTGAATGAACTGTCTTCTAAAAGTGATACTCTGTTTTACATGTGGTCTAGACTGCCAGACATGGTTTCTATTTCAGTCTTCATTTATTGACTCCTTTATTTCACTTAAAGCTTCTTTGGTTCTTAATTAGGGCCTCAATTTTTATATTGATATGCTTTTAAATTTCCTGTACATTTTCTCTGAGGCCTTTGATCATATTGAAGATCAAAATTTGGAATTTTCCTTCTGGCATTTCTGCAAATCATCATTAGCAATCTCCCTTGTTTTGGGGTTGTGAGAATTTATTATTTCCTTGCTATTCTTCATTCTTATATTTTCAGAGTTCTCAGGTTGTATTGTTCTTTTGGCATCTTCTTCCTCTTTGTGTGTGAGTCTTGTTCCTATTTGTTATTCCTTTATAATAATGTTTATGCTTAGGGTATATATATATATATATTGCCTCTACAATTTTGTCTCATATAATCAAACTTTTGAGTTTGTCACCCAGAACCTCTTTAACAAGATATAGTTTTGGGTTTAGGCAAACAGGAGTCTCTGACTGGTTGCAGTTCTCCACAGGACCAAAATTCATAGGACAAGAAACTATAATGTTGTTTTCAGAGCCTGCAGCTTTCTGGTTAGGACTTAATGCTCCACATACACCATCATTTCTTTCCTAGCTGTGAATCCATTAAAAATGCTGAGCACTGATCTCTAGCCTCTGTGGCCAATAGACCTAAGCTCAGTAGGACCAGAGATTTCTATATTCTGAGCTTGTGGCCTGGATTGCTGAGCTTGATGGCCCAGGAACACCACTGTTAATCTGCTGGTTATGTTCTTGTGAAGCAACTGTCACTGGTATGAATGCAGGCCAGGCACAAACACTGCTGGTAAAGAGATTATTGAGTTCTAAGCCTTTAGTTATGATCACATGAGACAATTCTAGCCCCTGGCCTTTCTGCTTTCAGAGCCCTAGTTCTTGGGGTCCCAGGGACATCACTGCTACTCTGAGCTGCTGCAATCATGTGAGACCTTGTTGGCCTCTGGCCTTGGTTTTCAGCCTCAGCTACTTAGTGAGGCCCTCTGCAACTTAGTAAGACCCTGTTTTAAAATAAAGAATAAAAAACAGGACTAAGGGTATAGCTTAGAGGTAGCATACCCCTGGGTTTAATCCCCAGTACTGGAAGAAGAAAAAGAAGAAGGAGAAGGAGGAGAAGGAGAAGGAGGAGAAGGAGAAGGAGGAGGAGGAGGAAGAGGAGGAGGCAGCGGCAGAAGAAGGGAAAGTAGAATAGCTTTCTACATAGAAAGACATAGGTCTACAGAGACATGTCTACAGAGACATAGGTCTCTGCCATAATCAGCAATGACCTTTCTTTTTTATTAGGGCTGGTTCTTTGTTTGCATCACCAGAGAAGGTAAAGAATATTTACCCTCCTCTGAATAATTCCATTCACTCTAGTTTGGTTCTGCTCTGTGTTGTGGACTCTAGAAGGACAACCAGAGCCAGGATTGCTCTTTTCTGCATGACAGTTCATGCAGTAAACCCCACCAGATGTATGCATGTTAATTAATTTCTTCAACATATTCAAGTACCACATCTGCCTTCACAACACCCCTGCTCTCAAAAAGTAATTGCCAGATCTTACATTCCATGAAGAATGTTCTTAATTATAGATTACATACAGAATTTTCTCAATAAGCAGATTACTTTATATTTTTAGTACTGCTGAAAAGCTGTAATGTGTTTGATGATTACAAATATGTTTAGACTCATGGATATAAGATCTTTGGGCAACATTGCTTTCTAGAAAGTTTTCGTGAACTCCTTGATAGTATGTTATCACTATAACTAATAATAGCATGTGCTTATTGGAGAACTATTACATGCAATGCTGTATCTTATTTAATCCTTATAGAAATGGTATAAATAGATTTTTTACTATCCCTTATTTTACAGATAAAAGTATGCTTCCAACGTGATGCTAAGCACATCATTACCAAGACTGTAAGTACCCATTAGCAAGTCATCATGTCTCCACAATGCTAAAACTGAAATAGGCCCTCCAGAGCTTCACACATGGCTGAGTTCTACACCCACACAGCTTTTAAAGAGTGTAGCATTTTCCCCCATGGTTCCTAAAGCTATGTAGATCTAATGTCCTAGGAAATTTGATCTCTCTTGAAGATGATGCCTTAATCTACTGGAATTTGGTGTTTATGTGTGAAATTCTTCACTATAAAGAACAGACAATGTAGTTTTTATATATACCAATCAATCATATACAATGTACTCAATATTGAATGCTATTGATGCTTATTAATTAACCATGAATATCAATCATTATAATGGTAAAATAATGGAGCACTATTGTTAGGTTAGTTCTTAACATTTTCTGTTACTTATCATGCTTTTACTACTAATATCAATCAGCCACTATTATGGGTTGCTTTAGTTAGTCTGCAATAGGATTTATTTTCCATTTCAATGTGTCTATGAGATTCTCCTAACTGACAAAAATTGCAGTCAAGTTTGGAAGAATTTCCTCTTTTTTTAATTAGTGAGATGTAATTGTACATAATAGTGAGGTTCAGAGTGATAAATACATCCATTTATGCAGCATTCATTGTATGTTTTCCTTCTGTACCCACCTGCCTCTCCTCCCATAGATAGTCTTTATACCAATGCAGGTAACTTTATGTATAAACAAAGAGTCATTTGAATAGTTACCATCATCATTTCTCCCCTTTATTCTCCCCTTACTCTCTTACAAGATCCCCTCTGCCTTCCCACTAGTGTCTTCCCTCACTTATCTGAGGTTTGTTTGTTTGTTTTAATCTCCCAGCTTCTCTCATTTCCACATATGAGTAGAAACATATGACCTTTCACTTTCTGTGACTGGCTAATCTCATTAAACATAATATTCTCGAGTTCCATCCATTTTCCTGCAAATGAGATGATTGTATTTTTTTTATATAGCTGAGTAGAATCCCTTTGTAAAATCTATTTGTTAATGGACACCTAGGCTGGTTTTATAGTTTGGCTATCATGAATTAAGCTGCCATAAACATGGAAATGCATGTGTCCCTATAGAAATATGATTTCAATGCTTTTGGGAAGATCTCCAAGAGTTGTATGAGTGGGTTAAGTGTGGTTCTATTCCAAGGAACCACATTGGTGTTTCTAAGGAACCACCATACTGATCTCCATAATCCCACCAACAGAATAAAAGAATTTCTATTTCACCACAGCCTTACCAGAATTTATTGTTGTTTAACTTCTTAATGATTACCATTTTAACTTAGATTAGATAGAATTGCAATGTCATCTTGATTTGTATTTCCCTGATTGCTGATGATGTTGAACATGTTTTTACATACTTATTGGCCATTTGTATTTCTTCTTTTGAAAGTGTCTATTAAAATCCCCCAAGATGGGCAAGCAAACTAAATAGACACTTCACGAAAGAAGAAATTCAAATGGCCAATAGATGCATGAAAAAATGCTCAACATCATTCACTGGCAATCAAAGAGATGCAAATCAAAACTACCCTGAGATTTCACCTTACCGCAACTAGAATGGCAACCATTCAAAACACAAACAACAACAAATGCTGGCGAGGATGTGGAGAAGTGGGAACTCAAAACATTGTTGGTGGGATTGCAAATTAGTGCAACCACTTTGGAAAACAGTATGGAGAATCCTCAGAAGAATGGGAACAAATTTGCCATTCAATCCAGCAATACCACTTCTGGGTATCTACCCAAAAGAAACTACCAAACTAATGCATGTATATCTATGTTCATAGCTGCACAATTCACCATAGCCAAACTATAGAAGCAGCCAAGATATCCATCAACAGATGAATGGATTACAAAACTGTGGGATATGTACACAATGGAATTTTACTCAGCTATTAAAAAAAAAACACAATTGCAGCATTTACAGGGAAATGGATGGATCTTGAGGATATTATGCTAAGCGAGATTAGTCAGTTGCAAAAAGTAATGAATCAGATGCTTTCCCTAATATGTGAAAGCTAAGGTGAAAGGGGTCATAGGAGGAACTCCAGGTGAAAAAGGAGATCCTATAGAGGAGCAAATAAGACAACCTAACTGTGGGGATCCTAGTAGGGGAGAAGGAAACTCTTTAAAGCACACGATGTACTTTTTCATATCATAGTCAACCACTAAGCCAAGCATGAGAAGGAGGGATGGGAAGGGAGAGGGGTAGGGACTGGGTGGGGGCTGGCTGGGTGATGTGCGCATTTATGTCTACACAAGTTTTTTGCTTCATTATGATGTATAAATACAATGCACCAATAAAAGATTTAAAAATAAAAAAATAAAAATCCAATATTCATTGAGTTCTTTATTTTTTAGTATTGAATTTTGTTTTGTACTGGGGATGAAGTCAGGGGCATTTTACCTTTGAGCTATATCCTCAGCCCTATTTTATTTTTTATTTTGAAACAGGGTCTCACTGGGTTGCTAAGAGTCTCACTACATTAATATTGAGTTTTTTAAGTTCTTTATATATTCTAGATATTAATCCTTTTAAAGAAATAAAAATGCTTCAAGAATTCATATGGAAAAGCAAAAGACCCAGAATAGCCAAAAATAATTCTTAGCAACAAAAACGATGCTAGAGGTATTGTAATACCTTACTTCAAACTATACTACAAAGCTATAGTAGTAAAAACAACATAGTATTTGCACAAAAACAGGCACATAGATCAATGGAATAGAACAGACAATACAGAAACAAGCCCTCACATCTCTAGCAACTTGATCTTCCACAAAGCAGCCAAAAACATATGCTGGAGAAAAGGTAGCCTTTTCAACAAATGGTTCTGGGAAAACGGGTTAACCATAATATAAAAAAATGCACAAAAAGTGCATTTTGTGCAAGTCTCATCTTGCACAAAAGTCAGCACAAGATGGACAGAAGATCTAGAAATTAGACCAGAAACTTTGCAACTGCTAGAAGAGGGCATAGGACCAACTCTCCATATGCACCAATAGAGACTTCCTCTATAAGACTCCCCAAATCCAAGTAAATAAAAACAAAAATTAATAAAAGGGATAGCCTCTGATTAAAAAGCTTCTTTGCAGCACAGGAAAATACCAAACTACCAAGAACCTAAAGAGAGAGAGAGAAAAAAATTTTCTCTTTGGCTGCCTATTTGCCTTTACTGGGCTCCTGATCTGTGTGAGTCATCCCTCTGACTATATGACTTTTTCATCAAAGGCATCTTTTTCACAAGCTAGTTATTAAATGCCTGTATTAGTATTTAAGCTAGTATTGTTATTCATTAGTAACCGAGAGACTCAGTTTCTTTGATCTGGTTTTTGTCTTTCTTGAAAATCAAACCATAAAATCACAGCAAGTTACAGCTGGATGAAACTCTTAAGTTTGATCTCTAATTCCCATGTACTGTAGAGAAAATGAAAGTCCAGAGAAATAAAATGACTCATTTGTAGACATACATGGTTCTGACTCATAGCTTACAGCTGTATCCCTCTTTCACACAATTTTATTATTGATACCATACAAAGAGAAATAATATGCTGATTGAATTGGATAAATGCAATGCATAAAAGCTGGCATCTTTCTCTAACTGGCAGGATAATAAGAAACCAATATAAAAGTAGCTCCCACTTACCATTGACTCACAGATATTTCACTAGGCATTTATAGCTTCTCTTTCTCTCTAGTTCTCTCTCTCTCTCTCTCTCTCTCTCTCTCTCTCTCTCTCTCTCTCTCTCTCGTGATTGAACTTAAGGGCATTCTTCTTATTATTTTTTTAAATTCTGAATCAGGGTCTCACTAATTTGCTGAGAGCCTTGCTAAGTTTCTGAAACTAGCCTAGAACCTGTGATCGTCCTGTCTATGCCTTCCAAGTACTGAGATTACAGGCATGTACCACTATGCCTGGATAGCCATTATCTCTTTTGATACCCACAGTATCCCTCAGTATTTTAATACTGATATATCAAAATTTTCAAAAATGATGAAAAAATATCAATATTTTGATACAGAAGCCATGAGAACTCTTCTAACTTGGCTGATGTCTCAGAATTAGTGAATGGCCTGTCTAAATTTTGAACCCAGGTTTTAAACTCTGACCTGGGTTCTTTTTAGTATAATATGCTGTTTAGCACTTGGGGAAAGGGAGGTGGGATGTTAGTTGTTATTTTAATATAGACTGGTATGTTGGAAGAGAGTGTGAGATCTAGAAAGCCAGCTTTCCTTATCAGCTCCTTAGAAAGGTTGCAAAGCAGAAGAAGCCTGGGTACAGCATGTTTGTTCTGACAGCTTGCAGTGTGAACCTTCAGTATCTTCCATTGTAGCTATTCGATATTTTAGGCCTATTGATCAGGTGATTTTTCTGAGTAGGTACTTTTTTATGAGTTGTTTCAGTGTCCGGCTGAAACTCATTTTAGCAAAATACATGCCTCTACCCTGCCAAGGAGTGGGTAATGTAACATGACTCATCAGAAAAGGAACATGACACATCAGAAATAAATGCTCATGACTAGTGATTTAGGGAGCTAAGAAAGGCAAGAACATTGTATTATTCATGTCTAGATAATATTCATGGATAATTCAGTATGCCAAAACCCCTAGAGATGAGGCTCCTAAGGCAAATATACTTTTTCTGTGGACCTTGCTAAACCAAACCACATGTACTGCAAGATACATTTTTATCAAAAGCTTTACTTTATAAATAGGCCCATCAGCCAGACTCATTTTGAGGCCTTAATGCAGAACTCTGAGTGAATCCTCTACCTTGGATTGGACACTAGAATACACAATGTGTTTTATCAAATTTCTCATTCTGAGCCAGCATTTTTTTCTAAGTTCTCACCCTCAAACCAATGGTCAAAAGATTTGTAGAAAGTATAAAAGAAACTGGTACAACTCTTGCTTTACTGGGCTGGAAATTAATCATACTTCAATAAAACAATAATCATCTACCACAACAGTACATACCAGTCATGTCCCCTTTACTTGCATCTTAAAAATAGTGTTCTACTGTCTGAGATGTTATAATATCTTTAAGTACAAATATTAAGACATATAAATCTTGGTTTGACCTTTAATGCTTTTTTTTTTCTTAGATTGCAGAGAGATATTGTGTAACATTGGTGTATTGCTTTCTGAAGAATTTGAAAATGTATGGGACCTTTCATTAAATACACACACACACACACACACACACACACACACACACACACACCACAGAGGTGAAGTTTGTGTCAAGAACATTAGAAATGTTCTAGATGAGCTGGTGCATGCAGACCAAACTAAGTGTGAAACAACCATGTGATATTCTTGGAGTTCCTGAATTTAAGCCAATGGATATTTATACCGCAAAAAGTGTGTGTGTGTGTGTGTGTGTGTGTGTGTGTGTGTGTGTGCACATGCTTCTGTAGATGAGAAAAGATCAAACCTTCAGTACTTTCAGCTCAAAAATCACTTTGGCTATACTAGCCAATATATACAATTACTTT
Organism: Muscardinus avellanarius; assembly: GCF_963383645.1. NCBI lineage: Eukaryota > Metazoa > Chordata > Mammalia > Rodentia > Gliridae > Muscardinus > Muscardinus avellanarius. Next base: position 73,205,585 of record NC_137793.1, on the reverse strand, counting down.
CAATTCTATGTGTTTCTGGTTCTTTCAAAGAGAAGCAGCAAGGTTCAAGAAAAAAAGAGTAAAAGAATTAAAGATTAAAAAAATGAGTTTCTACAATTTAAAAGTCTCCAGTGTAACTAACCATAACCCGTGTACTTCATTTGTTTTATTCGAAATTTTGTCCTCATGCTCAGAAATGCAGAAAAGCAGATGGAAGTTTAGATAAAAGCTGAGCAATAGCAGGGCCTTTAGATCAGGACAGACCTTAATTCAAATGCTGACTTCACCACTCAGCCCCAAATTAACCTCTGCTCACCTGAGGCATCTCATCTGTAAAATCCTATGTTCTAGATTTGCTATGAGGTTTACAGAATGCAATTTGTACATAGAGCCGTCTGTTTTACTTTTTCAATAATTATAAGCCATTCTATGAATAAAAATAGTATAAAATAAACATGGAAATTTCTAGAAAGTCACACTCCTAAAATATCTTATATATATGAACATAAATAAGATATTTATGCATTTCTAATTTAGGAGACACCAAACTAGAGGAGGAACGATTTCTTCATGAAGAGAATTCTGCGGTACACTAGAATTAAGGAAGTCCTTAATAATTACTTTAATTTGATTGGTTTTATGATTCATAATTTTTATAACTTTAAAGCAAAACATATAATCTAAATTTCAATTAGTAGTTGTATTTATAGCACAAATTGTATGAAACTAGTTATTGTATTTATATATAAATCTTACCAAATAGACTGTAAGAAGAAAGACTAGAAAACCTGTTTTTTCTTATACTGGTGGTGCTTTTCCTGGAATGTGGTATATAATTGATATTAAATGTGGAAAATATGTATGGATGAATTATTTCCCCTATTAATAGAAAAGACAAAAAGTGATGATGCTCTTTAGATGATGAATAATATGGTTTTAATTTCTTACTGGAAAATTGTATTGTGCTTAAACATAGGCATTTGAAATGCTTATGTGGAAATAGGATCACAAAATGTCTATTAAAAAGCAATATTGAAGGCTGGACATAATGGCACATGCTTGTAATTCCATACTTGGAAGGCTGAGACAGAAAGTTCACAAGTTTGAAGTCAGCCTCAGCAACTTAGTGAGACCCTGTTTCCAAATAATAAAATAAAATTGGACTAGGAATAAAACTTGGAGGAAGAATATTTATGGGTTCAATCCCCAGTAGCAAAAAAGCAATATTTATAGATTTTTCCTCATGCTATTATTTATTTTTTATTTTTATTTTAATATTTTTAAAAATGTATTCTATAGTGTGCACATACATGTTCATATATGTGGCATAAAAAGGAAGGCTTTATTTTGCCTCTTTTCTGGTTTCTTGGCAGTAGTAGTCAAGATCTTTAACTGAGACCTGAATGTATGTCCATACTTCTTGCCACACTTACATGTAGCTCTACCTCACAGACTGAACACTCAATAGAAAACAAAACAATCAGAAAAATTTATATCCTATCAGGCTTGTTTCTATGTAAAATGAAAAATAAATTTTATTTAAATCTTTAATCCTCTGATTGCTCATCCACAGATATTTCTTAGCATCCATCCAATGACAACTTTATGAACTGATTGCTACCCAGCAAATAATTAGAAATTCTTCATATACATAATAAGAACATGACTGTTAATTTATAGTTAGCGTGGAGTAGAAAACAAAACCCTAAAATGGTGAAAATTTCTTTTAGAATATCAACAAGTGAAACTGATTTAAAAGTAACCATTTACTAAAAAGACAGAAAAGGAAATGTTTGTTTCTGGCCTGGCACTGTGCCTGGCACATGATAACCACTCAGTGAATGTCCATTGACTGAACTGCTGAGCTGGGCGAACATAGCCATTGTGAATCAGCTTCAGCATTGGCAATATGGTAACTATTCAGTCACCTGCATGAAGGAAGATCACTTGTACAGTAATCTCACCCCAAAATTGGTGTTTAAAAAGCAACTAGCTGAATCAGTATCCTATATAAAACATTCATTAGAGTATATTTATGATGACTAATAGATCAAAGGAAGTTTTATTGCCACAGTCAGCAGAAACACCATCGTTTGTTAGAGCAATCAGGAAAGTCAGCTGAGAGCAAGATATTGCTGGACATGATCCCTTCGCTACATGAAAATAGTTCACAGTGCTGATTTGAGGAACACCCACACTGGAATTCAGAGATAATTTAAAATTTTTAGCCAGGGGAAAAATATTTCTATCATTGTAACTCTTTATTGACATAAAAAAGGACAAAATAACCTGAGCAGTGAACTAAAGGTTCAAATGGTCTCACTTTCTAAAGATCCTTTCTTATAGTCATTGTTAAAGAGTTAATTTTTATCTCTTTTTCTTTTCTAAACCCTGTCTTATGAGGTAAATAAATTAAACAAATTATCTCAAGTTACTGATAAGAGAAATGATAAAGGTAGCCTCTTTCTGCATATTCTCTCTGGCAATAACTACAGCTAGTGATGCAACAAGAAGAGTTCTTGTTGCAAAGCGAACATGAAAAACTTAAAATCTGCCCTAGAGGAATGCAGTGCATGAAACATGACATCCTGAAGCAACACTAAGGATAATGTCAGAGAAATATGTGTAAAATGAGCTGAATTAAGAACCTCATGCTTACACCTTTGAACAGAGTATCACAGAAATTCTGGGAATTGAGCTCTATAGATGTAGTGCTACTACAGGACGTCTCCGATGGAGAATATTCTTTAAAGTAATTTAAAAATGGAACTTTTGTTGCTCATCTCACAAAAGGTAAACAAAAAACTAACCCTAACAAAAACAAAATCACTAAGTGATTCTGCTATAGAAGAAAGAAAATTAGGATACCATGACTACAGATAATGGAGGAGAAATTCCAGTGGAACCAGGAAGAAGGTGTAGAGGAAGCAGAAGGGGGGATTAGTGAAGGAAACACTTCCATGGACATTATGCACATATGTGAGAATACCAATGCCAATCTCAATATCCTGTATGAAGACTTGGGGGCAATGGGGAGGGAGCCAGGGGAAAGCCCACCAAGTTCTGTGTGTGTGTGTGTGTGTGTCATTATCATTATGAGCTACATCAAGATGTGAGACTATAACGTACCAATAAAATTATTAAAAGATAAAAGGAGTAAATATCTCTCTTGCCTCCAGAAATTCTGAGCCAATGGAGGAATCAGACAAGTGTTACTTTTATTGCTGATAAAAGAAAATTTGAACTATATAGCATAGAAGTATTTTGAGCCATATCAACCTGCTAACAGAACAAGAGAATCTGGCAGACTTGCCTGCCCACTCTCAGGCAGTCTGGAGAAAAGTAGTCTCATCGCTTCTTCAGGATGCCTCACAGGGTGAGGAAAGAACACGCCCGATTGGAGTGGTGGAGGACGTCTGCTTCCTGTGACCAACTTGTTCCCAACATGGGAAAGGGTAGAAGTAGATTGGGAAACCTCAGTTCATTCTGTCCAAATTTAGTTGCACTTACCCCCCCCCCCACAAAAGTGACCAAAAGTATGAGAACTAAAAGCTGCACCATTCTAGAACTGATCATGATGGCAACATTAGGAGTGGGAGGGTATATCCCCTTCTTAACAAGGTAACCTGATTGATAATGTATTGTTAACCCAGCTCAACTTACATTTCCAGATTTTACACTTTTTCTTCCAAAGATGAGTATTTTTCTTCTCTACTTCTCAAATGCATGCACTTATTAACTAATAGGTAATATAAATACTTTATTCTGGAATGTATTGCTATCTTGACTCTGCTCTCTGTAATTCCTTTGCAGACCTCCTATATTCTGGTTTTTACTGCATGCCTTTTGTTTCCTAGTTGCATATATATATAAATTTTGTAATATAGCAACCAGTATACTACCATATGCAATTAAATGTTGAGTGTATGTTCTAAAACTCAGCACCCCCGTTCTTGCTTTCCTTCCCCAGTATCTATAATTTCTCTATTTTCTTGTATATTAACAGCCTCAGATACAGTTTTGAAGGTGTTACAAGTAAAGAGGTTCATAGGTTGAATATATCTATGTCCATAGCAAGAAAATACTATCTGTCAGTACAGACAACTCTGGGTAAACACAGGGCATGCTTTAAAATTTGACTCTATAGTAGATCTGTTGCTTATCTGGGGTTATTCACCCTAAAAGAAGTGCAAAAAAATGTGACAGTGTTGAAATAGTTGGAAAAGGTAAGTAATCATGATAGAAATAGATGTGAAACTCAAAATTACTAAGATTCTATGTCTTAATCAGTTGAAATATGTCATATCAGATTTCCTAACAAATGGCATTAAGAAAACCTTTCAAAATCTATACTAGTAGAGGAGATTGCTCATCATATCATGTAAGCTCTATGGTATAATGCAAGCAGAAGTTAATTATTTATTACTATGTTTCAACACATACCATAGCAGGCATAATCGAACCTTATTTACATTCTGTATAATAACCACTAAAATTTTTCCTTTTTTGTTTTGAACTCAATGTCTATAATTTCTGCTTTCAAACATTTGGCCATGAGTTAGTCTTGGGGATCTTAATGCTCCTAAACATGCTTGCTAATACACACTGGGCTTGGAGAAAAAAAGGGAAAATCTTCATGAATTTTTCTCCACCCAACTTTAAAAGGAGACAAGCTCCCTAATGCATTGTTGGTAACAGTAGGTCATGGATAGGCCAGAGGCCCCGCACTGTGGTGACAGCAGGCCAACAGCATCTCTGCAGCCTGAAAAGTAAAATGCAATGCTTTGGGCCAAAGCTGGGGGTTGGTGGCTGAGCTAGGCACCTGCTCCTTCAGAGAGCACACTGGAAGGGAGTTAAAGGGGTGGCAGACTGGTGGGGCCATGGGCTCCTAGCAGAAGTAAGTACAAATTGTGTCTGAGGAAAGCATCTCCAACTGATTCCTGCAGAATCTTCACAGTTAAAGGTTGTGCAATTTGAGGTTCACAGAAATCATCAAGCCCCCAGTAAGTCTCCACTGGGAAGAATTTAAAAAAAAAAACAAATTTAAAAAACAAAAACAGATTGAATTCTTTGTAGAGTTTATGTTCAAAACATCATAAATGAATATTGAATAGTCATATGTAAAATACATAAGGAAGAGAAGGAAGAAATCACCCCAAAAAATTTAGGCAAACTTATCATCAGAAATGACTATGTAGATCTGAAAAAGAAAAGTAGAGCTCCTGTAGTGAAAACATAACAGTTAACAAAACCCTGGATGAATGGATTAAGCAGCAGATTAAATATGGAAATAGATACTACTGAAAAATAAGAAGTTTTAAGTATGACATAGGAATTAAGCGAGATAGAGGAAAATGTAAAGTCGCATATACAAGTGAAAAGAATCCTGAAAGAAGATCATAAAGGTAACTTGAAGTCATAATTCTTGCAAATTTTTCTATAAATGATGAAAATATAAACTTGCACTCAGGAAGTTTAACATATCTCAAGCAGAATGAATAAAAAATTATAGTAGTTGGACACAACATAGTGATATTAAAGAACACCAAAGAGCAAATTTGCTGCTTGTGTGTGTGTGGGCGGGGGATATAGAAGTTGAACGAAGGAGCATTCTGCATCTGAGCTCCACCACCATCCCTATTTTATTTTTTATTTTGAAACAGGATCTCACTAAGTTGTGGAGGGCCTCGTTAAATCACTGAGGCTGGCCTTGAACCTGCAACCCTCCTGTCTTAGCCTCCCAAATACTAGAGTTATAAGCATGTGCCTCCGCACCAGACTTCAAATCTGCTTTTGAAAAGTAGATGGAGAGAAAAGGAAGGTCATCTGCAATGAATGACAACAGACTTCTCAGCAGCAACTCAAAAAGCTGAAAAACCGGGCATTGATCATTTTAGAGTGACCACGAACCAGAGATTGAATGTCTAGAAAAAACTATCATTTGAGAATAAAGGTTAAATAAGGGCATTTTATCCTATAATGAAGGCATTTTGTTTTTAAACTTTATGATGAAAGGATTTTTAATTAATAGGCCTGAAACAGTGGAATGTGTGTTTGTGTGCGTGTGTGTGTGTGTGTGTGTGTGTGTGTGTGTGTGTGTTACTAAGGATGGAACCCAGGGGCTTTCTACCTCCAGGATACACTCCCAGACCTATTTTATGTTTTATTTGGAAACAGGGTCTCACTAAGTTGCTGAGGGCCTCACTAAGTAGCTGAGACTGGCTTTGAACCTGCGTGATCCTCCTGGCTCAGCCTCCCAAGTACTGGGATTACAAGTGTGTGCCCCACGCCTGGCTTTTTAAAGAAGACATTTCAGGAAGAAGAAAAGTGATTTACAAAAAGATCTCTGGCTATCCAACAACACAACAACAATAAAAAAGACAGTAATCATATAAAATACAAATGCAAATATCGTCTATATAATAAGAATACAACCAGGCATGGTGGTAACTGTCTGTAATCCCAGTATTTAGGATGCTGAGACAGAAGGTTCAAGAATAGATTCAGCAATGTAAAAAGACTCTCAGAAACTTAGACCTTGTCTCAGAAAATAAAAAGGGCTGGGGGTGTAGCTCAGAGGTAGAAGGCCCCTTGGTTCAATCCCCAGTACCTCCCCCACCCCACCACACGCAGAAAAATAATATTCATTTGTGCTGATGAATTAAGAATAGAGATAAAATACTATATAGTAATATTCACAATTCAAAAGAGAAGTTCAAATTAATTCTTCTAAGCCAGGAAAGCTGATACATGCCTGTAATCCCAGTACTTGGGAGGCTGAGACAGGAGGCTCTTAGATTAGAGGTCACTGTACAATAATTTATTGAAACCCCATTGAAAAGTAAATAAAAAATAAAAAGGGGTGGGGGTATAACTCAGAGGTAGAAAACTCTTGGATTTAACTCCCCAAGCCACACAATAAAAATAAAATTAAGCATTTTAATGTTCTTGTGTAGGGCAAGGAAATATACATATGTATATTATAAATGGAATAATGTTTTCATATGAAGATAAAGAATACAATGTTCAAACTAATACAGGAAAAGATTAGAATAATAAAAATTAGCAAACCAAAAAGTATCAGTAAACAAAAATATTTTAAAAAATAAAATTGAAAACACATAGAAAAAGAGGAATAAAAATCACAGAATAAATTTGGTGTGGTGGTGCACGCTTGTAATCCCAGCACTCGGGGAGGCTGAGACCTGAGTATGGCGGTTCTCGGACAGCCTCAGCTACTTAGTGAGGCCCTCTGCAAATTAGTGAGACCCTGTTTCAAAATAAATAATAAAAAAATAGGGCAGGGGGTGTAGCTCAGAGGGCAAATGCCCCTAGGTTACACCCCCACACCCGCAAAAAAAATAAAAAAGAAATCACAGAATTGTTGGTGGAAAAATTCCAACTTCATACAAATATGATTAATTTTAGTAAGTTTAAAGAGATTGAACTCATTAATAAAAATATATAATAACAATACTCTTTACATGGGATACACTAAAAATAAGTCCCCTAAAAAGAATAAAAGAAAAATATTATTCTAAATAAAAAATAAACTGGTTTGGCTACACCACTTCCAGACAAAATAAAGACAAAAACATTATTATGTATCAAATATTTAATTACAATGTGTTAATTCATTAGGGAGACAGTAGGAGATGTACACTCTCCTTAAAGTAGCCCAAGATATATAAAGGAAAAAAAATTTGTGTGTGGTAACCTCGAGAGAAATTTTAAAAATCTCTTTTTTTATTTCTCACAATTGATAGGACAAGCAGAAAAAAATATAAAAGTAGTGGTATAGACTGTTAGTAAAATAATCATATCATCCATATATTAAGAGAATAGTTTGTTATGACCAAGTAGTTTTATACTAGAAATGCAAGGATGGCTTAATGGATAACAAAAGGATGGCTAAATAAATGGTGAAAGGAATTTAATATAATTCACTAAAAAATTAAATAAACGATTTGAGCCGGGCGTGGTGGCACACGCTTGCAATCCCCGCGCTTGGGAGGCGGAGACAGGAGGATCACGCCAGCCGCACTGGCTTAAGAGACCCTGTTTCAAAATATAAAATAGGTCTGGAGTGTAGCCCGGAGGTAGAAGGGCTTCCAGGAACCCCAGTACCACCCCCCAAAAAGTTTAATAAATGATTTGTATTATACATAGAAAGATATTTTCTGGCTGGGGGTGTAGCTCATTAGTAAAGTACTTGTCTAATATGAACCAGACTTTTGGTTCAATCCTCTACACTGGAGGGGGGAAAAATATATTTCCGTAGGTGGGACTATTCATTTTAAACTATCAATCACAATTATATTTTGTGACCAGACACCAGAGTGGTTAGGAGATCATCTCTCTTCAGATGAACTACTACTTGGACATATATTATTCAATTTTAGGCATATTAACTTATTTAACCAGTTTTTTCTCCTATAAAATGAGAATAGTAATTGAACCTACTTCAGATAGTTGTTTTGATGAATATATTAAATAATGTATATCAGACTAAATTTATAAGTTCAACAAGTGGTAACTATTGTTACTTGAGTTATTTCTATGGGAGTTAGCCAAAAGTGAGAATATAAAACATGATCATGATTATTTGATTAGAAAGTTCTAGCCAATAAGAAATAAGGCAGAAATTTTCTAAAAACTAAAAAAAAGAGATGCAAAAATACTGAAACAAATTACTTGTAGATAATGTAGTTATCTATTAGAAGATTCAAAACAACATAATCATAGATACTTAGAAACAAAATTTGGTAAATTAATTGAAATGGCTATAGAAAAATAAGTATATATACTTAGAAAAAAAGAAATCAGTCATCATTCAAAATATTAATTAAACATACACACCTACAAGCCAGGTTTGGTGGAACATGTTTATAACCCCAGTGCTTGGGAGACTGTGACAGGAGGTCCAGGTTTGCCACCAGCCTCAGCTTCTCAGGCCCTCTGCAACTTAGTGAGACCCTGTTTCAAAATAAGGAATAAAAAATAGGGCTGGGGGTGTAGCTAGGAGGTCAAATGTCTCTGGGTTTAATCCCCAATACTGAAAAAAATACACACCTTCAAATCAGTTTTATAAAAAATGTACAGGATGTATACACTTTGTCTATATGTATAAGATAAAACTATATTGATAGACATTAAAAAGTATTTTATGGAGAGAGATTTCTGAGAGACTAAATATTGTGAAAATAACATTCATGCTACTTTTGTAATGAAAGAAAGGGAGAAAACTGTGTAATGATTTTAAAGTTGACCTAGGTGGATATCTTTTTTAAATAATAGAGAAAATTGTAATGACACTACATTTTCACCGCAGTGCTAATTATTTAACATAAAGTTGCACCTAGTATAAAGATAAACAGAAATAACACAAAAGAGAAAGTAGAGCAACATACTGACATATTGGTGGTTTGCAAATCAAATAAGAAAATAACTTAAGTATTTTTTAAATGGTTTTAGAAAAATTGGTTACTTGGGCAAAAAAGAATAGAGTATCTATACTTCAACTTATATAGCAAAATAAAATAATAGATTAAGTAAATTTTTAAAAATGAAACCATCTGCTTTGGAGGTCATTTCTAACTATAAATAAAAGAAGATACCATGAGGTAAAAAAAGATAACAATCTTGAAATAAGATATTAAAGAACCCAGCAAAGCTAGAAAGAACATTTACAACACATATAATACAATTTATATCATTAATACAGAGAAATACATGTTATAAATGAATGAGAATATTAACAAATTATCCCAATAGAAAATATTCAAGTTACTTTAAAAGTAATTTAGAAGAAAAATAATATGAATGGCCAAAAAGTATGAAATATCTGATTAAGATGAAATGCCATTTTTGACATAAGAAATTTGCATATATGAAATTATGTATAATTTAATGCTGGTGGCCATGGTTCATGAGGAATTGGGTCTGGAGTTGCTATGCAGAAAATTGCAGTCTCAAAACTCTTCATTGGCGTTTTAACTAATGAAAGATTTCCAGAGTATAATTTTGAAATGTGACTAGAGAACTTTAAAAATATTCCATCCCCTTTTGCCCAGCAAATGCACATTTAGGAATTTTTCTTAAGAAAACAGAGATGTACAAAATTATTTTAGCACAAATATATCTCAAAGTTATATCAGCAAAAATTAGAAACAACATTTAAATAAATCACAGTGAATCTTATCAAGGAATTCTATATAGCCGGTAAAAATAGATTTTAGAAAACATAGGAAGAAATGATTAAGTAGTTTTTTAGTTGAAGTGTTAAAAATGGAATATTCAGAATGTCCCTAATTTCATTTTTAACTTCACCATCATCTTACATAATGGGTTGGAAAACTTTTTCTGCCTGGGCTCAGACAGTAAGTATCTATCTCGGGCTCTCCAGGACACAGATAGTCTCTTGTTATACATTCATCTCTGTTGATTTAATAATCATTTTTTTATTGGTGCATTCTAATCATACCTCATGATGAAGTTCAGGGTAACAGAGGCATACATGGACACAGTACTTGTTGAGCCCTCCCCCAATTTCCACCCACTCCTTCCCCCTCCCTGTGCACTACATTGTGATTGGCATTGATAACTCTGTGAGTGTACATTATGGCCACTGAAGTGTTTTTCCTTTTCAAGTATTCCTGCTTCCTTCTGTTTCCTTCAGTTAGGTTCCCTCCCTAACTCTGCTAAGGATTCTCCTTCTTTGTCTGGTATCCCTCCTGTGTCCCAGTTTATACTGGGACAGACTGTACTTTGTCAATGCCTGATATTAGAGAAATGAATATATCAAACAAAAGTCAACCATAGTTATCTATGAATAAAGAATGGAAGACAATTACTTTTTCTTAATATCTTTTAATCGTTTCTAGATTTTATGAGATCATAAACTCAAAACTCAGTGCAAAAACTGATATTTTAAAAAATTCTATATAAAACTTAAAGATTAAACCCAGGTCGTCTGTAGCATTGCCTCTGAGTTTAAACAATGAGAACTAGGCTGAAAGTATTATTTTTGGCCCTTAAAGAAGAATTTAATTTAATTTCCTCACACAATTTATGCACATTTTCAACACAAACCAAAAAAGATGCTCATGTACTATTTTATGTACCCTCAAATGGCTGTGTGTGCTCCCATGTACACATTTTGGCTATGTGTACATGAAGGTATGGTGTGTGTGTGTGTGTAAGTGTGGGGGAATAGGTATTGGGGAGTTTTCACCTATTTCTTGGCTATATTTGTTCAAGCCAAAATTGGCTTATGAAATAAAATGACCGTATTTTTTTTTTTTTTTTTGGCGGTACTGGGAATGGAACCCAGGGGCATTCTACCTCTGAGCTACACCCCCAGCCCATTTTTTATTCTTTATTTTGAAACTGGGTTTCACTGAGTTGCAAAGGGCCTCACTAAATAGCTGAGGCTGTCTGCGAACTGCCATCCTCCTGTCTCAGCCTCCTAAATGCTGGGATTACAAGCGTGCGCCACCATGCCCAGTGACTGTAATTTTTAAATTTTTTATTAGTTACTGTAATTGACTAGTATAGTCTTTATTCTTAGGAAGAGCTCTAAATCAAAGAGAAAGAAAGATACAATTGCATTAAAGAATACTGTACTGCTAAAGAGAACCACAGTCTTAAATCCTCCAATTGGCCAGGAGTGGATATCCCAGGGATCCAAGACTTCTTTATCTCATGATAATAAATATCCCTTTTTTGGCGTGTGTGTGTGTGTGTGTGTGTGTGTGTGTGTGTGTGTGTGCGTGTGTGTGTAAAAATATGTCATAGGAGATCACAATTCTGTGGAAGGTAGATGGTGAGTTTTTTTCAAGAACCTTCTACTCCCAGTGGGACAGACTCCTTACATGCCATAAAAATAATTTTACCTCCATATTCACACTGTTTTCTTTTCTCCAGAATGTTTTTCCCTTCAGAAGAAACAAGGCCTTTGTCATCAAACAAAGAGGGATTTGAAATCTGGCTAGACCTTCATACAAATACAAGTCATACAATTTACAAGTTGTATGACCTTGGGTATGTCCATGATTTTTCTCTTTTTTTTTTTGTGGTACTAGGGTTCCTGGAAACCCTTCTGCCTCCGGGCTACTCTCCCAGACTTATTTTTTTTAATTATTTTTAATATTTTTATATATTTTTTATATTTTAATATATTTTTATTTGGAAACATGGTCTCTTAAGCCAGCAAGGCTGGCTTCGAACCTGCTTGATCCTCCTGTCTCCATCTCCCAAGCACGGGGATTACAAGTGTGCTCCACCATGCCCAGCAATAGTACCTTTTTAATAATTACTAGGATATTTAGATAAGTTAATATATGATACTTATATATGAATTGACCATAATATGTTTAGTATGTAAAAGGGCACAGCAAATGATAAGGATTGGATAAAATTAGTCTCCTCCAGCTTTCTAAATCTTATCCATTCTCAACTCTTTATATCAAGTTTCAGTTTCTTCAGGACTTATACTTCTCACAAATTTAGTCCGAAGTCACCTCACTGTTCTCTCAGTTTTCATGATTGTTTTCTGCTCATTAACTGCAGCACTTAATTGTAAAATCCGATTTGTTAAAAAAAATGGTTTGCTTGGAGGAATATTCATATATGTTATTTGCCCTAAGTATACTGTCAGCTCCTGGCAGGAAAAGGTCTTTTCTTTTCTCTTTTTCCTATTTTAATTTACTTATTTAAGCACAGAATAAAGAAAGATGATCTGGCTTAAAGGCAAATCTTGACATAAAACTTTTGTATTAAAAATAATAGCCTAAACCAGAAAACCCTTCAATAATTTAAAATGGAGACATTATTGTGATGAGGCGAACATTAAAAGTTAGCAATAAATGATTATAATTTTGGAAAAGTGACTATTTTATCCTGTCCTCTTTCTTTTGTAATTCCCATCACAACTGTTGGGTAATTTTATTCTCCTGCCCTTTCTCTTTTTCTCCCTCCCTTATTCTTCTTCAATAGCATTTTTGGGGCTTTTTTTGTGATTTTATTGGTGTATTAAAGTCTAACATCATAATGTAAATCATATCCACAATGACATACATGAGCACAGCACTTGGTGCCCCTGCCTCCCCATTTCCCTCCCTCCCAATACAGTACCCACTTGACATTGGTATATTCACATGTATGCACATAAACAATGGTATTTCCTTTAATTAACCTTTATCTTCCTCCTTCCCTACCCCTTTCAATAGCATCATTAAGGTATGATTCACTTACCATGAAAATGTCCCATTGTAAGTATACATTAAAGATTTTTTGGTTAATTTACAGAATTTCTTACGTCTTTTGCCTTCCTTACCCTCAGTTTAAACACAGTGCCAGATATCAATAGATCACCAATAAACCATTGCTAAAAATGATTAACTTATTACTGATATTTAAGTACCTCATTACATTTCTTATGGTTGTTGATTCACTTGAATTACTATTCAAAACCCGAATCCATTCTGACATGAGAACGGCCATGCAGAAGGTTAGTCTTAATTGGGAAATTTAGATATTGAGAAGGGAGAAGAGGCAGGGGCTTCCACCCTTCCGCCTGGTTTGAAGTTAGAACTCAAATATACTAAATTCTATTCTCAAATAGCCAAATGCTCTCAATGTCCCAGGCAAGAACTAAACTTGTTTAACAAACAATTCACTCATGTAGTAACACACATGCCCCAGACACAAGCTCTCATAATGCATGTCGAAGTCCTTTACAAGTTATAAAGCAGAATACAAGGGGAAAGAATTCAGTGTTGTGATTCACACCTGCTTGGTTTTTTCTGGTTTGATATGTTCAGTTAGTCACTGAGAAAACAAGGATCACTCTTTGGTGCCAACTCTAAGAGACAACATTCAATACATTTTTAAAATTGTTTTATTCTTATGCAGATCATATTGAAAATGGCTTACATTCACACAGTGCTTAGTGCCCTCTCCCCCACTTCCCCTTTCCCCCCTCCCAACAATGAATGTCCAGGTTGACCATGCTACATTCACAGTTATACATATATTCGAATGTATCTCCTCCAGTTAATCAGCTTCAGTCTTCTTCCTCTCTGACCCTTCCTTTCTAGCTTTGCTGAGGTTTCCTCTCCATTATCTGGAGTCTCTATGGTATTCCTAATAATCTCTATTTTGGGCATATTAGAGAAAACATATGTCCCTTCTATTTCTGTGCTTGGCTGATCTCACTTAACATAATGTTCTCCAAGTCTTCCCATCTTCTTGCAAATGACATGATTTTGTTCTTCTTTATTGCAGAGTAGAATTCGATTGTGTGTATTTCTCATAATTTTGCAATCCATTCATCTGTTGATGGGGACCTAGGTTGGTTCCATATTTTGGCTATTCTGAATTGTGCTGGTATGGACAAGGGTATACATATGTAACTGTATTTTCTGATTTCAGCCACTTTGGAAAGATACCCAGGAGTGGTATAGCTGGATCATATGGTGAATCCATTCCCAGGGCTGAACTAGTTTGCACTCCCACCAACAGTGTAAAAGCTACATTTTGCTGGAGTGGAAATATGGTTGGCCATATTTCTCTAGGTGTGTGGGAACACATGGCCCAGAAAATCTGTTTACCTCATGGCTGGGAAGCAAAAGAGAAGAGGAAAAGACCATGGTCAACAATCCCTTCGAGGGCACATCTCCATGACCTCCTCTAGAGGTCCTTACACCTCCTTTAGAGTGGGCCTCCCCTCTTTGGCATCACATACACTAAAATTGGAATAATGCAGAGAAGATTACTATGGTCCTTGTGCAAAGATGGCATGAAAATTCGTGAAGTAGTCCATATTTTGGGGGGAGGAGGTGTTTTGTAAAAAAATTTAAAAAGTAAATTTTATATTCTCTTCGTAAAAATAATACTAAGTAACAAATGTCATCCATAAACAGTAATTTTAATTTTTATTAAACATTGAATGTTCACTGTGATAGTTATCTGTAGAACATCAAAAATTTAACAGGAAATTAAAATATTGAGTAAATAAATAACAGTATATAAGCACTATATCTCATTTTATTAATATTAGGCATGCTTAAGAATATATCTTCATTCCATGTAGTTACAAAGCCTTTTATTATGTTTTAAATATGGCACAAAATTCTTCAGTTTGATGTGCTAGTGTATGATAAACTATTTTGTGTTATTGGGCTACCATTTATCATTATGACTAAATATGAATTCACCTATTTAGGATTATTTCAATAGTACAGAAATGATATCAATGAGTACATTTGAAAATATGACCACATCCTCCTTCATCCACTGTCCACCTCCTCACAACAGCTTGAATATCTTCAATAAATCTTCATTGGTTGTATTAGTCAGCTTTTTATTACTTTAACAAGTATTGGGAATAATCAATTTATGAAAAGAAAAAGGGTTATTTTGGTTTGAAAATCTGGAGGTTTCTATACATGGTTGGTTGGCCATATTTCTCTGAGTGTGTGGGAGCATATGGCCCAGAAAAACTGTTTACCTCATGGCTGGGAAGTAAAAGAGGGGAAGAGGAAGAGACCATGATCAACAATCCCTTCAAGAGCACATCTCTATGGCCTCCTCTAGAGGACCTTACACCTCCTCTAGAGTGGGCCTCACCTCTAAATATGCCATTGCCTCCCAAGAGTCCCAATGGCTGAGAACCAAGCCTTTAACACATGGACCTCTGAGGCTCACTGACCCAAACCATAGCATTGATCGGAATTCGTAGTCCTTATCATGATATATAAGTCCTTGACATCTGACCTTGTCTAGCTCTAGAGCCAATGCTCTGGCCACCAAACTTACTTTGTGTTCCTGCATTGTGAAGTAATTCATAGTTCCCAGCACTATCCTTATTATCCCTATCACTATACATCTAATTCCCTTTGTCAATACCACTGCTTATTTTCTCCTTTCACCTGTCTCTGTATCCCAGCCAGGACTGCCTGTCTGAAAAAAATCCCCATTCTTCTTTAAAACTCTACTCAGATGCCTATTCTAGGAAGCTTTGTACACAAATAGATTGAGCACATTGCTTTTTCACTGTTGTTACTGTTTGGGGGGCTTTTTGCTTACTATTTATGAACCAAAAGCAGAATGTTATTATTTACCCATTCTGTATCATTATTATTTATTTACATGTCTGTCTCCCCTATGAAACCTGAGCTTCTTAATATCAGGTACCATTCCTTATTAACCTCTGCCTGGCCTCTGTCTGGCACACGTGAATTAAATGTAAGTCTCTCACATATGTCCCATCATCCAGATGTGGAACTAAAGTCTTAAATTAAACAACAAATATACCACTATTGTAACTTGGAAACTGTTAATATGATTTTAGATATATATATATATTAAAAATAGGTAATGATTAGAGCATATGAAAAATTTTCATCTACAAATTCTAGATTATAATTTCCAACCTCTGTTATTTTCTTTTTTGTGGTAGTAGGGATTGAACTCAAAGGCATTCTACCTACAAGCTACATCCCCAGACTTATTTTTTTAAAAAACAGATTCTCAGTAAGTTGCTGAGGGCCTTGCTAAATTCCTAAAGGTGGACACCAATCTGTGATCCTCCTATCTCAATTTGATTTTCTTTTTCCTTTATTTTCTTTCTTTTAGTGGTACTGGGGATTGAACCTGGGGGAATTCTACCTCCAAGCTACACCCTTATCTTTTATTTTTATTTGGTAAAAGGATCTTACTAGTTTGCTGAAAGTCTTGCTATATTGCTGAATCTGTCCTCGAACTTGTAATCCTCCTGTCTCAGCCTTCCAACCACTGGGATTACAGGCATGCATCACCATACCTAGCTCTTTACCTGATTTGTAACCTAATTTAATTCACCTGTATGGGTTTCACTGAAGTATTTGCAAACTTGAAGGTACGGGATTTAATGGTTTTCTTTGAAAGGCATGAAAAATTACTTTCACATTCTTCCAAATATATCCTAACATCACTTTGCAAATCATTTGTACTTGTTTCTATTGCCACCAGAACATGAAAGCAGAAGAGCATCTCTGCCCGCTCACCTGCATTGGCCATCACCCTCTTCCCGCAGTCACACCTGGCCCGCAGGAGTGGAATAGTGACAAGGCAAGAAGTACATGGACCAGAAAATATGCTGGAACATAGAACACGTACTAAAAACATGAAGACCAACACCGTGCATCTCTCAGAGGTAGGTTGTGGACAGAGAGGCGGAGTGATCAGTTTGGTGCCGTGTTTCCGGTCGAAGAGTAAAAACAATCCATTTCATAGATTCTTCTATTGAAGACACATTTACAAAATCAACAGTTAACTGTGCTCATGTTTGTTTGGGGCCACATAAGCTGTTTCACCCCTTCCTTATTCACAGCGATTACACCATTATGGATTTCAAAAGCTGTGCAGTCCTTCTTTTTTTCACACTTACACATAAACTGAAGTCAATATTACATTAAATTCTTGTTTGGAAGCAAGGCACATAAAATAGGGGTACCATGTATCATTTTTACGCTCAGGCTCTTGGAAAGCTGGATAACTCTCTCTCTTCTTCAGAGAATAACTATTTTCTAAAGCTATTCCCTGTTTCACCAATAAGAATAATCACAGGGGACTCTTCCCCCCTAAGGTGTTATTTTGATCTTGGGAATTAAGCTGTAATTGAGCAGCTCAGAAAGATCCTGCTATAAATGTTAACGATGAAGCCAGCTTTTCTAATGAACTCCAGCTGATGAGGAGGCAGGAAGAGAGACAGACAGCAGGGGGTATTGGAGGATGGGCTGCCTACAGAGATAAAGTTTCTCCCCCAAATTCATGTTCACCTGAAACCTCAAAATGCAAACCTTTTTTTTTAAAGGATCCAGATATTTGCACATATAATTAGTTAAGGATCTCCAGATTATATCATCCCAGGTTTGGGTGGGCCATAAATCCGATGACAGTTCTTTATAGGAATAGAGAACACGGAGAGACACAGAGAGCCCATATGAAGAAGAAGATGAACTGGAGTTATACTGCCACAAGCCAAGGAATGTGTGGAGCCACTGAAATAGAGGATGAAAGCCCTTCCCTAGAGCCTTCAGAGGAAGTACAGTCCTGTGTATACATTCATTTTGAGATTCTATCCTCCAAAAATATGAGAGAATAATTTTCTATTGCTTTAAGCCACCAAATTTTTGTTTATTTTTTATGGCAGCTACAAGAAGCTAATACAGAAATCTTTTTAAATCAATAATTGTTTACTGAAAAAGTACTGCTTTTCAGACTATGCTAAGTACTGAGTACATAGTGATGAATAAGATAGACATTCAACACGTGCACTACTTAGTCTGTGATGGTAAAAAAAAAAATAGGGAAGTGTAGATTAAGAATATGGGAAATATTTTGCCCCCAATAGGGCAATTTATGGGTGAGAGTGTCCAGATGTTTAGGAGTATGGATAATTCCGGTCATTACAGGAAGGGAACAATGAAATCTCTAATGAAAGCCCCAAAGCTCTTGAGATATGAAGGGACTTAGTTGGGGCAATGGAAAAAGTAGGTCTGGCTCATGATATTTGGGAGATCAGTGACACAAAATGATACAATCAGGGATGGTATCATTTAAGTGAACAGGATGATAAGAGTCATTTTTAGAGGTCACTTCTGCTGTAGAGAGATAATGAGAAGAATGCAAGAGTGGGTACCAGTCAGCACCAGAAGCCAGCGGTGCAGGTCATGGTAGTGGAGATTGAGAAATGTGGGTGGGTTTAAGACACATTTAGGAAAAAACATATTGTACTTGATGTTTATGGGAAGGAGTGAAATAGATTGATGCCGAGAATAAACTTTGTGGTTGGTAAAAAATTAGGAAAGGAACATATTATTTTGGAGTCAGTGATCCAGACTAGACTTTTGAATTTGTTCTTGCAAGTGTCTTTGAGACATTTGCATGGAGATATAATGTTGGTTATTATACTTAGTTATAAAGTTGAAACACTCTGTCCCATCTAAAGGTACAAATTCTGAGATATTAGAATTAAATTGTATTTTTGTGTGTGTGGTACTTGGGGTGGAACCCAGGGGCCATGTACCATCCAACTACACCCCCAATCCTATTTTTTTTTTTAATTCCTGATTTTGAAACAGAGTCTTACTAAGTTGCAGAGGGCCTCACTAAGTACCTGAGGCTAGCCAGAAATTTGTGATCTCCCAGAGAGTAAACTTGCAAAGGACTGTGCAAGAAGGCACAGACAGGGAGCTAGAGAAACAAGAAACAGCCCAGAAAATCACAGGGAGAAAAGAGCTGCATCCACATAGGAAATTCATTTCAGACTGCTTTCATGTAATGCCTCTTTTGAACCTCAAAATATCCTCTGAAGTAGCCACCAATTATTATTCTCATTCATGAGATGATAAAAGAAGCTAGGAAACAGGGCTAGAGAGATCTGAATCCACATATTTTTGATTATTGATTATAATTTCTGAAGGACTATTATTTCCTTCAATTAATTATTCATACTATCCAATGCACACAACCCAGTAGGCATACAGTACCTTTCACATATAGTATCTGTGACTAAAACAACTTTGAGAACCAATCTTTGGAAAACTAATATTAATTTTATTTACCAGTGTGGAGGACCACTGCTCATTATTGTCTTTCTTTTTAATTCAAGGAAACAGCACAGTTAGTACAAATAAATTCTAATTCCAATATTTATGCATGAAATTTTCAAATCAAGTAGATGTTTCTTAAATGAAAATATTATTTTCCTCAAAAAGCACCTCCTTTGTGACATTTTAATGAGATCCTGAGTGTATAATATCTAATATAGTGCCTGGAATATAGTATGTACCTGCTATTGTTTGGGTTTATAATGTCCCCGAAAGGTACATGTTTTGAAAGCATGTTTCTGGTACAGCAAATTCAGAGGTTGAGCCTAGCTACAGGAGATGAGTCACTGGAAGCGTGGCCTTGAAGAGTATATATGTCTCCGACTCCTTCCTGTTCCTCTCTCTGCTTCTGGTCACCACTACTGAGAGTAACTTTTCTCTGACATGCACCCTGTCGCAATGGTTTCTGCCTTGGAGTCAGCCTATCATAGATAACCTCTAAATATGTGAGCCAAATCAACCTTTCCTCCTCTAAGTAGTGCTTGTCCAGTATTTTGGTCACAGTGATGAAAAAGTTGACTAAAACAGCACTCAGTACTCATATTACTTTACTATTATTATTGTTATTGTTATTATTATTATTATCTACTATTTGTTATATGTTTTAAAGGGTCTCATTTTTAAACTATAAATGTGCTGAGTGTATGATAAATTTTTCCTCCACTCTGAATATTTCAATAAACAATTTCAAGCAATTTTAAACTTCTCTTGACAAAGTAATTTACAGTGCAAAAAATAATAGCAATATGTTTCTGTTAGATAGTTTTGGTATTTAAACTGATGAATTCCAAATAAAATCTTTTTTGCAGTTATTCATAATCCAATATTTTACAAGTATTCACCAAATTCACTAACAAAATTGGTTTGGGAATTATGTTGTATAATATAGCATCTGACTTTATGAATTACGCATTGATTAATTCAGCCAGCCATGAATGGAAAATATTTTTTAAATGCCTCTATACTGAACATTTATAGACACTTTTCTTTTCAGAATTCCCTAAATAATACAGTATAATAATTATTTATATGCATTTACATTGTATTAAGTATTAGATAAGCAACCTAAAAATAATTTAAAATGCACAGAAAGCTGTACATAGGTTTTATGCCAATACTATGCCACTTTGTATAAAGAAATTGATCATGCTCAGATTTTGATATCAAAGGAGTGACCTAGGATCAATCTCCATGTCTACTGAGACAGGAGTGTATTAAGTAAATATTAAAGTTATTCCAGAGGCACCCATTTATACCCCTGCCACATCATTCATTCTTCCAAATTATCATATTGGTAAATTTGAAAGGAGAAACCAGACTTAATATCTTAACGGTTCCATTTCCTGTTCTCTTTCCTCTCTCCTCCTGCTGCCAATGGTTTTAACTCATCTCTCTCACAGAGGGGACCTGCAGTCCTTAGCTTTCTTAGAGGCTTATGAGGGTGCTGTTGTTGCTGTATAGATGACAGCTTGTGCCAGCTCACTCTTTGTCCCTCAATTTGTTTTAAATCCAACTAAGAATAAAGGAAGCTTTTTTGGAACCAATGCATTTCCAATAAATGTATCATGTTGGTGTATGTGTGGTACTAGAGATGAAACCCAGGGGCATTCTACCTCCAAGCTACACCCTCAGCCCTATTTTTTATTCATTTTGAAACCAGATCTCACTGAGTTGCAAAAGGCCTCACTAAGTAGCTGAGGCTGTCTGTCGCAATCCTCCTGTCTCTGCCTCCCAAATGCTGAGATTACAAGCATGTGCCACCATGACCAGCTCCAAATGTATCTTTATTATGTAATGATTTTAGGAAAAAAATGACACACAAAATAGTTAATGATTATGTCATTTTAATAACTGAACTAGTATAGAAAAACCAACAAAAAGGTATCTTATTAACCTTGAAAAATTTACATATTTTTCTAATTTTCATATTTTGATAATTTACATATTTTGACAGTCTAGTGAACGATTTAGTGGACAACTAATTAATTTTTAGTATTTAATGAAATGAAACAGATATGGGCACAGTGTACAACATTTTAATCAAATGTTGACAAATCCTAAGAAGTGTTAAGTAATTCAATTTATAGTATTAAGCAGTCTTTTCTATTAGCCATCCAAGGAACAGATCACAAAAACATTCATGTGCTAGTAATTAAATCATATCATGTATGTAAAAATGTTTCACATATAGCAAAATATTATGCACATGTAATCTGTTTTGGTTATAGTTATTCCTATTTTGGTTATAGTTATAGCTCCTATTTTGGTTATAGTTATTCCAAATTGAACATACTTTCTCTATTTCTTCCTGAACATTTAATGCATCCAGCATAAGTGGTTATGTAACACATGGAATAACCACCTAATTTTTCAGTTCCAGAATAATTCTTACCAAGTAAATTTTTCCAAGTAGAAGTTAGCATATTATTCTTGTTTTCCAGCTAGCACCTCTTAACAGACAGAAAAATCAATGCTACTTCCTCAAAAGCAAATTATATTCCACTCCTGTACTTTATAGCACTTTCTTTGGAGTTGATAAATAAGGAAAAAATACTCATGGTCATTTAACTTAGTAGGATTTTCCCAAATGAACTGAAAAAAAGAACTTAACTCTTAAAATAATTGATTTTTCTCTACATCAGATGAAAAAATGAACAACAGTGTAAATGAAAGTCTTTTAAACAAAAGTAATTTTCTGTTCATTAAAGGCAACATAAAATACATGATGAAATTGGATTATCCAAGTCTTTTGGAAAAAAAAAATAACTGGCTGGTTATTAACCTATTTTTAAATCAAGATGCTTTAAATAATGTTCAGAGTGTTTCCAACCTGGTTCACATTGCAGAAGAAATTTTAAAACGAATAATTATTACTGCCCTAATATTTTTCCTAAATATGGATGTAGTAAAATATCTGAAATGTATGTAAGTGATTTGAAAATGACAACTCTCGTGATGGGTAATGGCAGCAGCGAGACCTAGAAAAAAAAATCTATACTGACCTCGCCACTGTTCAACTCCTATCGGCAGTTGTCATTCAAAAGGTGATATCACATAAAAGCTTTCCAATCTGTAGCTTAAGTTTCCATAGTGGGGAAAAATCCTATTACCTTCTTACCCACCTCTCAGACAGCTATTCTCTTCTCTTCATGTCTGCACACCACTGACAGTTTCTCCCGGGCAAGATGTTTTTATACTCAGATTGGTTTTTGTTATCATCCTATCCCCAAAATTGCTTATTAAAAAGAATCAATTGCATAAAATTATGTGCAAGTTTATGATTTTTTTAAAGTTAATTTATGTTGCACCCAACTTCATTTAATTGCTGTCTCTACCTTCACCAGTTTAACTAATTTTTTAATAGCCTGAAACCTTACTGGAATTCCAACAATATTGCTTTTTTTAACTTTTTTTTTTCAGTGCAGGAGATCAGACCCAAGGGCTGTCACACACTAGGCTAAGTGCTCTACCACTGAGTTACAGTCCCTGCCCTAAGATGTATTTTTGTGAATTTGTTTTTTATATACTTTGAGTACTTAGCTTGTTTAAGTGTTCTTGGAATCTAGAGAGAGAAAAAAGGCTTAGTCTTAGATTTTAAAAACATTACTCATTATTTAGAAAAATGTATTGAATTTATAGACATTCGCTTATAGTCCTATATTTCAAAGAAATTGGATGAAAATTCTAAAATAAAAATATTGAATCTTGACTATTTGCATGACATGAGATGGTAAGCACTAAGTTAATATTTTACCAGGCTTTGTCCATAGAAAAGGAATAGCTGCACTTTCTTCTAAGAGCTCATCAGAGATCAAACCAGTCAGAGAGATCTAGAGAAAGGTGTTTTATATCAGGGGAATCAGCAAGACCATACATTGGGCACTGTACAATCTGTCAGAGCTCAGTGGCTTCAATCCAGTTTGATCATATTGCTTGGACATGTCTTCAATAATCTTGGCACTTGAAGAAGGCCTCTCATGATATTGTCAAATAAAATATTTCTTAAAATTATGAATTCATTCAGAAACTATGTATTCAACGTCTCCCCCATACTTGTGTCTTCCATTTTACCTGGATGTCCTTTTGGTTTCTTCATGAATGTTACTCCTCCACATCTTGAAATATTTAGGGCAGATTAATAGAGTTTTAGTGGAACATATTCCACCCTTTTTTTAAACCTACCTTACTGGTAGAATGAATGGCATTATACTGAGAATTTCCTCTTTTTCTAAATAGTATGTTTCTTGAAATATCATATATAGATTATAAATTTGTCTTTCAAATAACCCAGTTCAGTGTTTTTAGTATATCCAGAATATGTGCATTGATTGCCACTGCCAATTCTAGAACATTTTTATGATCCCAAATGGAGAACTCATACCGTTATTATTTATTCCTCGTCCCCTCCTCCTCCCAGATCCTGGCAAGTATTAATTTACCTTCTGTCTTATTGATCTGCCTATTCTGGACATTTCCTATAACAGAACCACAGTATATGGCCTTTTCTGTTTGGCTTCTTTTGCTCGGCACAGTGTTTTTAAGGGTCATACATGATATATTATGTCATTCCTTTTAATAGACAAATAATATTTCATCGTTTAGATATTCCACATTTGGTGTATTCATTCGTCAGTTGGTCCTCATTTGGTTTTTTTTCACTCTGTGATTATTATGAATAATGCTGCCGGACAGTTTCGTGTGCAAGTTTTATGTGGACAGAAATATTCAGTTCTCATGTGTGAATACTTAGGAGTGGAATTGCTGGATTTTATGCTAAGTCTGTGTTTAACATTTTGAAAAATTGTCAAAATGTCCAACGTAGCCCTACCATTTTACAGTGCCATCAATAAAGTATGAAGGTTTCAATTTCTTTGTATATTTGGTGACACTTGTTGTAGTCTATCTTCTTAATTATAGTCATCTAAATGAGTATGAAGTGTTTTCTCATTGTAATTTTTATTTTTTATTTTTTGGTGGTACTGTGTTCCTGAAAACCCTTCTACTTCCGGGATACATTCCCAGACCTATTTTATACTTTTTTTTAAATTTGGAAACAGGGTCTCTTAAGCCAGCGCAGCTGGCTTCAAACCTGCACGATCCTCCTGTTTTCGCCTCCCAAGCACGGGGATTACAACAATGCGCCACACCACACCTGGTAATTTTGTAATTTTGGTTTGATATTTCTGACTAATGATATTATGTTGAAATTCCTCAACATAATTGATGACAATTTTTATTCACATATATTGGGAGAGTCTTCAATGTGAGTTTCAAATGCTATTTATTTTGTACTCTCGAGAAACAAATACAAACTGGCACATAGTAGGGATTCAATATTATAAAAAGAAATCATATCTAATTTTTTGAGTCACTGGGGATTGAACCCAGAGGCTTCAAACCTGCAATCTTCCTGTCTCAGCCTCCCAAGTACTGAGATTACATATTTAATTTTAATAGTACTGTGCCTTGAACTCTGTATGAAAGATTCTAAAAGGATGTCTATTACAAATATTTCTCTTAAGTAACCTAAATACATTGTTAGATATATATGAATGCAAACTATGGATTCTTTAAACACATTTTTTTAAACCAGCAAAATATCTGGTTTTTGAATGATAGCTTACTTACCTATATTTTTCTCCTTAGAAATCAATTCGAGACAAGCAGCATGTCAGGGTTCTTTAGGGGAATAAAGTTTAACTCAAATTGGCTGGTAGCTGTGTTTCAGCCAAGTTGATTATAGGGCCAAAAAATTCATAGTTGATGTTTGTGGAAGGCAGAGGCAGATATGGATCTTGCACAAGAGCCTGTTCCCTGAAATTAGAGATGGATGTGAGATATGGATTTATTTTTCAGGATATGTTCCTTCCTGGATGTCAGATGCCATTTGTCACACCACAGATTTTGCTGTCTATCAGGATCTGGGTAAAAAGGTATTTCTGAGCTTAAAGAGTTTCTTCCCATATAAGCACTTTATCCTAACAAGTCTCAATTCCTCAGAAGTTTAGAAAATTGGAGAAAAGCACAACAGTGTATGCACCATGATATTCGGTCGGTTAGTTCTATATCTTAGCTACTTCCTAACTTTACAACTGCATTAATTCAATTATTCTTCCAGGATGATTTTTAATAAACCCTTATGCCTGTGATGTAAACATGACCCACAGGGTGTAAAAAGTTTATATAGGCGGCAGATTAAGAAATCAAGAGAACCAAATCACTAAAAGTTGTAAATAAGAGCGTAGTTTGACAATATGCTTTAAGACACAGAAAACAGGAATACTTAGTAGTGCAGAAATTTTATTCTTAGAATTACAATTATTTTAGAAAATAATTATGTAATTATGCAAATATGTATAGACATAGGTGTTTATTGTACGATTGTTTATGATAAAGAAAACCTTATAAACAATTTAATAATTCAGCATTAAGGTACTGATTTAATAAATTATAATACATAGAAATCTACATATAATGATATCTAGACATAAAAGTAAACTTGAAGACTACCATTTAACAATGTAGATAATTTTAAAGCGCACCAAATACTGTGTTAATATATGCCTTTGCCAATATGATCCACATTGTGATGTGAAACTATAGTGTAACCAAAAATAGAAATAAAAAATAAAAATGTGCCACAAACTATAAAAAGATATAAAATGTTAAAAATAATATTAGAAAAATATAGCCGGGCATGGTGGAGCACACTTAAATCCCAGCATTTGGGAGGCTGAGACAGGAGAACTGCGGTTCTCAGATAGCTTCAGCCACTTAGTGAGGCCCTTTACAACTCAGTGAGACCCAGTTTCAAAACAAAGAATAAAAAATAGGGCTGGGGGTATAGCTCAAAGGTAGAATGCTCCTGAGTCTATACCCAGTACTGGAAAAAAACACAGGTGACACTCTATCTATGTATATGTACATACAGGTATAGAAGAAAATATTGGATTTTGAGTGATGACATAAGTATTTTAATATTCCTTGTATCTTTAGTATTTCCATATTTTATAATTAATAATTTATTATTAAATGGTAATTTACTGAAAACAAAATTCCTGATGATGCATCATACATACAAACATGTATATATAATATATATGATTTGTATATATGTGCTTCAGACCTTAGGAAACAATATTTTAAATAGGACTGATTTTAGAGAGATTTGATACACATGAGGTAAGTAATGGATAACTGCATGCATACACATAAACACACAGCAAATTACCTACCGTTTTATAGAAACTTTTAACTTTTGCTCTTTAAAGCATTTTTAATTGGAGAGAATAGAGGGGAATGTTGGGGGAATTTATTCTCCACAGTCTCATGTTTCCCTGATAAGCAGCTTCTGCGTGAGTAGCGTTCCTAGGCCTTCCCAGCCCTTGGCCTTGCTCTGGCCCAGGAAAGAACCAGTGACTTATGGAATAGTAACGCTGGTTCTGATCCCCATGGGCTTCTTTATTTCTTTGTGGAGGTGCCATTTCAAGACACATTCTCAGTTCCTCTTTGTGGTAATCTCCTGAGAGCAGACCAGGAGATGCCTGAGGCTGTTCAGCTGTATCTACAATAGTGAGGCAAAATAAGTCTCAAATTCAGCTTTACGCATTAATAAGCCTGATTTTTAAAAACAATTGTAGTTAATAAAGAGAAGTTAATTGCTTTCTCTATATGGCGCCAATGAACAATAGGTACTTGAAATAACAAGCCTAATACCATTTACATTAGTATTCAAAAAACATAAAACTTAGGGCTAAATCTAACAAAATATATAATATAGACATTATCTACATGAGGAAAAATACAAAACCTTGACAAACCAAATCAAGAAACTAAATAACTGAAGAGTTATCCCATGTTTGTGAATAAGAAGTCTCATTATATTAAGAAGTCAGTCTTTCTATTTTGATCTACATATTCAACTCCAATTCCAATCAAAATCATAGCAAATTATTTTGTAGATATTGACAACTCGGTTTTGAAGTTTACATAAAAAGGCAAAAAACTCAGAATAGTCTATACAACACTGAGGGATAAGAACGATTCAAATGGTAGACATTACCTGATTTCAAAGTTTATTTCAAGCTTATAGTAATCAAAACAGTGTTGTATTGCAGTAAGACAACACAGATCAGTCGCATCAAATAGAGACTCCAGAAACTAACTCACATAAATATGATAGCCTTATCTTTGACAAAGAAGAAAAGGAATACGATTGAAAAGGCTAGTTTATTCAACAGATGGTGCTGGAACAAATGGATATTTACATGCAAAAAAAAGAATCTAGACACCAAACTGATACCTTTTTATAAAACTCAACTCAAAATATATCATAGACCTAAACACAAAACAGAAAACTATAAAACTAGAAGATAACATAAGGGAAAAGTCTAAGTAACCTTGCGTATGATGATGACTTTTTAAATATAACACCAAAAACACCATCCACAGAATCAAATATTCTTGTTTGTCTCCATTAAAACTTAAAACTTCTGCTCTGTGAAAGACTCTGCTAAGGAGTGAAAAGACAAGCTCCAGACTGGGAGAAAGAAACTATTTGCAAAGCACATACTTGAAAAATGACTAGTATCAAAAACATACAAAAAAACTCTTTAAACTGAACAATAAACAACCCAATTAAAACCTGTATCTGCTTTTAAGCCAGGCGTGGTGGCGCACGCTTGTAATCCCAGCATTCAGGAGGCTGAGACTGGAGGATCGTGGTTCGCGGACAGTCTCAGCTACTTAGTGAGGCCTCTGCAACTCAGTGAGATCCAGTTTCAAAATAAAGAATAAAAAATAAAGAATAAAGGTCGAATGCCCCTGGGTTCCATCCCCAGACCTGCAAAAAAAATAAAAAATAAAAACAACCTGTATCTGCTTTCTATATCTACATGACAATTGTTTGTTAGCATGAAATATACATTAGTTACTAAAGCAAATAAATATCCAGGAAAGTAGACTATTTTCTTATACTTCTTATCTTAATGTTCTAAGTTCAGACCAGATTTATCAGTTAATTCTTGGGGTTAGGACCATTTATCCTAAATGTCTTCTAAAGGAGAAGCAAGTTCAACAATGAATTCATCTGAATTAAAGCAGAATACTAAGAAAATAAGAAGGAAAATATTGTCGAGATACTTCTGAATCATAGAATGTTATGTGGATGTGAAATTCCCTTCCTGTTTATAATCATCTGCAGGAAGGTGCTTCTTGAAAAGTGAGAATAATAACTTCCACTTATAATGCCACAGTACACTTACCTTGGACCACCAGGGATACTCTCATATTTTATTAAGCTTCCCAGACTTTGCATCTAATTCCCATGAGGTTGGAGAAATTGCTTAGCTGTGGTATTGTCTTTGTATTGACGTAAGGTATGTGGGCATGACTCATGTGTGAACTTTCCTACCATCAGAAATGACTAATCCAGTGAAGTGGCACATGACTATAATCCCAGTAATTGGGAAGCTGAAACAGGAAAATCACAGGTTAGAGGTGAGCCTCAGTAATTTAGCAAGACCCTGTTTCAAAATAGAAAAATTAAAAAGGCCCAGAGGTAAATGCCTCTTGGTTCAATCCCAGGGAAGGAAGGAAGAAAGGAAGGAAAGATGGAAGAAAGGAAGGAAGGAAGGAAGGAAGGAAGGAAGGAAGGAAGGGGCAGCTACCAAGCTGAAAGTAAACATAGAGATCAATAAGTAGAGTTGTTATTCTTAGTATTATACTAATTAATATTTTTAAAGAGGTTAAATGCTTATTCAAACATCAAGAGACTTCCGGGAAGATGGTGACCGGGAAAAGCGGGGCTTAAGAGCCCTGCTAACAACCAATCTCCATTACCACAAAATCAGCTCCTTTCATAGCCAGAAAACACCATCGCCAGAGAAACAAAAAAATCATAAGGCTCCAGAGAGAAAACGGACTGAGAACAGAGCTCAGAGCCACAGAGGAGATACACCTGCCTCACGCCCGAGGACGTGGCAGCAGCGCTTTACTGCCGGCGGCAGCGGCGAATTTACTGGGCGGCTACAACAAGACGAGGTGAGCCGCTGCGGAACAGCCAGGCGGGATTTCTCGGCACAGGGAGCATCTAAAGCTCCCAGTGGCTGAGCTCAGCACACACTGCAGGGATTCAGAGTGGAACTCAAAACCAAGAAGAAATACGCCAGCCTCACGGCCGAGGGCATAGCAGCGGCGCCATATTGCAACCGGCAGCAGCAGCAGCAGCGAATTCACCAAGTCCAGTACAAGTACATCTGCGTACTCAAGAACAGTGAGTCAAATTACGGGCCACAGAGGAGAAATCCCAGTACTGTACTCCCTGGGACTTGACCCAGTGGGGGAGTGGAGTGGCTGAGCTCAGCACACACTGCAGGGATTCAGAGTGGAACTCAAAACCAAGAAGAAATACGCCAGCCTCACGGCCGAGGGCATAGCAGCGGCGCCATATTGCAACCGGCAGCAGCAGCAGCAGCGAATTCACCGAGTCCAGTACAACTACATCTGCGTACTCAAGAACAGTGAGTCAAATTATGGGCCACAGAGGAGAAATCCCAGTACTGTACTCCCTGGCACTTGACCCAGTGGGGGAGTGGAGTGGCTGAGCTCAGCACACGCTGCAGGGATTCAGAGTGGAACTCAAAACCAAGAAGAAATACACCAGCCTCACGGCCGAGGGCGTAGCAGCGGCACCATATTGCCACCGGCGGCAGCAGCAGCGAATTCACCAGTCCAGTACAGCTACATCTGCGAACTCAAGAACAGTGAGTCAAATTGCAGGCCACAGAGGAGAAATCCCAGTACTATACTCCCTGGGACTTGACCCAGTGGGGGAGTGGCGGTGGCAGAGATATCACACCATAGGAGAACGTGCAACCTGGCACCCCCCCCATAGTTTAAAGCAGCCTCTATCGACTCCCTGGGTCGGAGACTCTGTGATACAACCCAGTAAAGGAGTAGTGGGGTCTGAGATACTACAGACTTGTGATCCAGAGCACCTCAAGTGAAGTCATAGTGACCCAAGGGAAGAACCCAGAGAAGGCACAAACTTCCGAAATCATGGGAAAGAGGAATAATACTGGAGCAATGAATGCCCACAACCCCACAACATTAGAACCCAATAAAACAGAAAATCAGAGATTTCTAGAAGATTAAATCAGGAAAATAACTGTAGAAATAATAGAAGTGCTTCGAAAAGAACTCAGAGAGAGCAAAAAGAGATAAAGGATGCAATTAATGAAGTAAAGGCCTCAATTCAAAGCACAAACAACCAATTAGACAACATGGAGAACAGAATCTCGCTCTTAGAAGATGATCATTCCAAAACTGAACGCATAGTTTCTAATCTAGAAAAAAATATCCGACAGCAGGAATCTGATATTGAAGAAATATGGGCCCATTTTAAGAGAGCTAACCTAAGAATAATTGGAATAGAGGAGGGAAAAGAAAGTGAAACCAAAGGGATCAACAATCTCTTCAAGGAAGTAATAGCAGAAAATTTTCCAAACATAGAGCAAGAGGTTGACACACAGGTCCAGGAAACTTATAGAACTCCTTTTAGACAGGATCGGAGAAGAGGATCCCCACGCCACATAATTGTCAAAATGACCAATGTGGAAGCCAAGCAGAGAATCTTAAAGGCAACAAAAACAAAGGGCCAAGTGACATTCAGAGGCAAACCAATTAGAATCACTCCAGACTTCCCAAACCAAGTCATGAGAGCCAGAAGGGCTTGGAGTAACATATTCCAAACTCTGAAAGAAAACAACTTCCAGCCAAAAATTTCCTACCCAGCAAAACTTTCTATCAAATTAGATGGAGAAATAAGAAGCTTCCATGACAAACAGAAACTGAAGGAATTTATGTCTTCAAAACCAGCACTAGAGAAAATACTCAAAGAGATTAACTACAAAGAATAGGTAACACACACCAGAACCAGAGAAACAAGATTTTCCATCCAACAGACAACTAAGATTGGTTATCTGTGGAGATTCATTATTTATGTTAGTCTCTTACCTATCTCTAAATTGTATTGTTTGCCTTTATTGTTGTTAATTTTTGGGATTTCTAGTTGGAATATTAATATATCTTCAGATATAACATTTGGAAATATTTTATCCCATTCTATTAGTAACTTTTAACTCTGTTTACATTGTCTTTGGATATACAATATTTTTTTTTATTTTTTAGGGAGTTTGTATACTCTTCTGTTGCCTGTGCCATTGAAATCATATCCAAGAAATCACTGCCAATTTCAATGTTGTGAGGTTTTATGACCCAGATTTTCTCCTAAAAGTTTATAGTCTTAAGATTTATATTTAGGTCTTTTATCTAATTTGAGTTAATATTTGTATATGGGATTAGGTAAGGGTCCAATTTTATTCTTTTCCATGTAATTATTATTTTTCAACAATATTTAGTTAAAAGATTATTATTTCCACCACTAAATGTTCGTGGAAACCGTGTCAAAAATAACTTGACAATATAGGGAAGAATTTAGCTCTAGGCTTTTATTTAACTCCAATGGTTTATATATCTGCCTTTAGAATAGTACTACACTGTTTCAATTATTGTAGCTTTATATGGTTTGAAATCAGAAAATATATATCTTCTAGCTTTGTTCTATTTCAAGATCGTTTTGGGTATCTAGAGTCCATATTCCATATTAGGATAGATTTTTTTTCTGAAAAATAAATAGATAAATATATGATAGTTTCACCTTAAAAAAATAGGAAAAAATATTCTCTGGTAAGAAAGAAAGCAAAAAGAAATATTGAAATGTTATCTTTAAGTCATCAAAAGCTTGGTATCAGACAAATGAAACTGTTCTGTGAGATTATCATTTTTAATTTTGGATAAATTGCTATAATACTAGATGTCAACCACTAAGCCAAGCATGGGAGGGAGAGATGGGGAGAGAATGGGGTGGGGATCGGGTGGGGGCTGACTGGGCGATGTGTGCATGTATGTCTACAAAAGTTTGTATCCCACTATGATGTATGAATACAGTGCACCAATAAAAAAAAATTTAAAAAAAAAACATCAAGAAGTTAGGAGCCAATATTAAAACGAGGCCTGTCTGCCATCCATACTTAGTATTTTGAACTACATGTACCGTAGACCGTATAATATAGGGCTGGAACCTAAAGTACCAGTTAGTGGAATGATTAATTTGAGGTATTATAAAATCAGCCCTGAAATATATTTTAATTAGGCATCCATCTTTGAAGTTCATGTTATACAAAGTAAGCCAACAAAAGTATTTATAAGTAAGACCTGCCAAAACATCTCTAACTCTATAAGAATCATTTTCAATTAGCACATTATCAGTATGTGAATGGGAACTGCTAAAATGTTAAAAAATAATTTGTTCCCATTGATGAATGAGTCCCATAGAATCATTTATATTTGTTAGCAGAGTGAATCTGGTTTAAAAGTCCATGCAAAGTTAAATGTCTGGCTTTGCTGAGTGTCGGGGCCCACTCGGCTGGACCGAGATGGCACCCAGGTTTGTTGCCAGCGTGGATTCAAGATGGCGCCTAGGCTTGCAGCCAAGTCATGAGACTCACAAGATGGACGTCTCCTTGAGCATGCGCAGTGTGCCATGCTACGTGCCTGCAGAATGATCAGTGACGCAGCACCTCGTGCTACCACCAGCCTGCCTATGAGAGAGTCAGAAATGTGCATGCCCTAGCCATGGGAAGCTTGGGGTTGGTAGGGAATAGAGGGAGGGATTATGATGCTGATATATATTGTGCTTGTTGTACGCATTGTCAGACATATTGAAGGAAGAAGAGACATATTATTGAGACATATTAAGGATCCATTAAAGAAGAATTCATATTTCAGCTGAAGAGGTGTCTGTGTCGTTCTCTAAGCCCCTGCGGGTCGGAGTCTTAGGGGACGATAGCTGAGTCTTTAATTTAAAGTCTATATTTTACGAAAATTCAAAAGAAATATAAGATATGAGCGCAATAATTCTAGAAGTTTCCATTGAAAACTCATGATCATGTATCGACACGGCACTGGAACTGCAGCTGGGCATGGAATGCTTTAATTTGGAAATGATGAAGGTTTTTTGGGGGTTTGGGGGTTTTGTTTTGTTTTTCCCCTATGTAGAAAGCTTACCACTGAGAACATGAACCACTAAGGGTGATGGTATATCTTGCAAAGAGATAATATATGTCCCTGTGTTGGCTCAAGAATAATAATAAATGTTAAATATTAGTAAGACTGTGGAGATCCTCATGGACAATGTCATGAAGTAGTTCCGGAAGAAGAGAAAAAAGGCAGTGAAAATGAAAAGCAGGGATCCATGTGGTTGCCTTTATTATAGTGCGGTTTTATTTTCTTATGTTTGGGGGGAAGTAAATAAAGTGATAACAAAACTCACAGAGAAAAGTCAGATTTGAGGTACATAACACTTTAGAATAATTTTGTTCGGAGAAAAATAGGGAGCAGAATCTCTTCCTGTAGTGTGAGATGCAAAGAAAAATCAGTTCACATTGGGAGAAAGGATCCCTTCTGGAACCTCCAGCATCTGTCCATTTGCTTTAGAGTTCATGGTTTTGTTAGCTTTGGTGCTTGCCTTGATCTCTTGGGATGATACAAATAATAGTGCTGACAGAGGACGGTAGTGTCAACCCATCTCTCAGAGAGAGATGGCTGCAAGGCCAGGACGCAGCTTTTCCTAGTGGCTCCTCTTCAAACCATGAGGCCTTCCAAGTCTCTTCAGCAGGTCAGTTATGAGAGAGGGGGGGAGGGGGAGAGGGGAGAGGAGAGAGGGGAGAGGGCGGAGGGGAGAGGGGAGAGGGGAGAAGGGAGAGGGGAGAGGGGAGAGAGGAGAGGAGAGAGATTCTGTCGATAGATAACACTGGCTCACCTTGCACTTATCCTGAAGCAAGCCCTTTTTAAACTCCTTCTATCCTGACTCTGCTGAGTCTGATGAATGGGAGCACTTGGACCCATGGTCTCTGACTGAATAAAGAAACGCCACGTCCTCACCCAGAAAAAAAGGGGTGGGGAGCAGTAAAATAAAAACAGGAAAAGGCAAGAAATTACTATACTTGCATTCTCTTGAAAATTAAGCCCTGTGTCTAGTTTGGAATGCAACATTAAAAAAAAAAAAAAAAACACCTGGATATCCTGAAGAGAGTGATCGGAATAACAAAGGAAAGCATGTGTACATGTATGCCTCTACCATCTTGTACCCCAATAAGATGTGTGACTATAGTACACCAATTTAAAAAAGAAAAAATATCCGGGTGTGGTGACACACATTTGTAAACCCAGCATTTGAGAGGCTGAGACAGGAGGATCACACAGGTTCAAAGCCAGCCTCAGCTACTTAGTGAGGCTCTCAGCAACTTAGTGAGACCCTGTATCCAAATAAATTATAAAATAGGGCTGAGGGTATAGCCCAGAGGTAGAAAGCCCATGGGTTCCACCCCTAGTACCACACACACACACAAAAAAAAAAGAAAAAATATTTTAATAAAGAAAGTCTCTGCAGACTGTGTGGCAGCCCGTGGGGGCTATGGAGAGAGTTGCTTCGGAACATATCCCCTCCCATGCTGAGAAGGAGAAGGGACACCAAAGACTATGGAAGATGTGTCCATCTGTGTTTGGGGAGGAGGGAAAGGTGAGAATCACAGTGCAGAAGAGAAGGGTGTTGAAAAGGAGGTGATGTGTACCCAGAGCAAGGCTGGATAACCACATGGGCCCAGCATTCTAGTTTCACCATCTAACTCTGAAAGATGAAACAGAAGCTGGAAAATGGGATGATTCTAATAAGATTCTTATTTAGGCTCTGATATGGAAGGAAGATGAGGCAATTATTTACAAATTCATAAAATATTGTTTGAAAATTAATAGCATTCTCATTTCTTTCTCTTTCATTTTTTATTTTACATTTTTAATTAAAGAAAGGTGATGCAATTAGAATAGAGGGAAGAACAGGATTTGATAAAATTCTGCAGAAGACAACTGTGATATTTTTGTCCTCAAGATTTTTTTTGTTGTTTTTGTTGTTGTTTTTGGCAGTACTAGGGATTAAACCCAGGGACATTTTACCTCTGAGCTATACCTCCAGTCCCATTTTTTTCTTCTTTATTTTGAAACAGGGTCTCATGTTGTGGAGGGCCTCACTAAGTAGCTGAGGCAGGCCATGAACCTGTTATCTTCCTGTCTTGGCCTCCTAAGTACTGGGATTACAAGCATGCATCACCACATCTGGCTCTCAAGGCTTTTTTAAAAAAAACCAGCAGTGACTGGTTATGTTAAGTAAAATTAGCCAAGCATAGAAAGAAAAGGGACATATGTTTTCTCTAATATGCTCAAGCTAGGAAGTATTAGGAATACTAGAGGAACTCCATATAATAGAGGAGAAACCTCAGCAAATCCAGAAAAAAAGGGGTAGGGATGGAGAAGGCTGAGGTTAATCAATGAAAAAGCTATATTCGAATATGTGTATACATTTGAATATAGCATTATTAACCTGGAGACTCAGCATTGGGAGGGAGGGAAAAGAGGAAAGTGCGGGGCGAGGACACCACATACTGTGTGAATATATGCCATTGACAACATGATCCACATTAAGATGTGAGACTATAGTGCACCAATAAAAAAAAAAATTAAAAATTTTAAAAATCAGATAGTGCCTGTTTTGAATGTAATCAATCTTTCTCCTCCTTTTTCCCTCCTCCTCCTCTTCCTCTTCCTCGTCCTCCTCTTCCTCCTCTTCCTTTCTCTTTTTTAGGTACCAGAGATTGAATACAGGGACATTATACCTCCTAGCTATGTCTCTAGCCCTTTTTATTTTTTTTTTTAATTTGGAAACAAGGTCTTACTAAGTTGTTGAGGCTAGCCTTGAACCCACATCTGTGACCCTCCTGTCTCAGCCTCCCAAGTACTGGGATTACAAGTGTAGCCACCATGCCCAGCTTGATTTGGATTTTAATTTAAAGTCAGAGATAAAAACAGATGACCTCTAAGGCTGCTCCTGAATGTACTGAAATGGTACGGCTGGGACAATGATGCCAAGGTGGGCTCTGGATTCATGTTCTGGCCCTGTTGCTCATCCGCTATGTGACTTTGAACTCTATTTCACCTCTCCATGCCTCAGTTTCCTGTCTTCAAATGGCAATAACCATAGCACTTGATTATGTAACCTATCTACTGTAGAAAACCATCTCAGGCAAATTAGAAGTAGATAGGTTATCACTTGATCAAAACTTACTCCAAGAAGCTTATTCTGTTAGTGAAATAAGGACAGGATGAATTTATAAATCACCACTAGGGTATTATCTTACAGCCAAAAAAAAAAAAAAGTCCCAAATTTGCCTTGGATTGAGCTTCTGCAGAGCTGGCCATATAGGGAGCATCTATATGTCTGACAGCTTTCTTTTTTCTTAACAGTACTTGAGATTGAATCCAGGAGTACTCTGCCACTGAGCTACATCCCTGGCCCCTTTCTATATTTTATTTTGGGACAAGGTCTCACTAAGTTGCCCAGGCTTGCCTCAAAGTTTTGATCTTCCTGCTTCAGCCTCCCAAGTAGCTGTGATTACAAATATGTGCCACTAGGACCAGCTTTTGTTTTCAATAAGGTAGAAAAAATTCAGTGAGTTTTTCTACTTTAAACAAGCTACTCCCTTGTTTAAAGACTTCTCAGAGTCAACTTTTGTCAAATTTCCTCACATGTCATATAAGGGTATTCATCTTATATGAATATTCAACCCTCTGCTGACATCTTCTGCAACTTCTGGTCACATGCTCCGGTGGAGGAGTTCTCCAATGTTAGCTGAAACAAGAACCACTCTGAGAGTGGTTAAGGCAGATTTCTGAGCCCCACATACAGAGTTGCTGCTTCAGACAGATCCAAGAACATGTACTTCTAAATGATCCATTTAACTGGCTGCCTTTTTTCTTCTTTTCCTCCTCTTCCTTCCTCTTCTTCAAATCACAACTCAAAGCTAATCTGTATTTCATACTTTTCACTAATACAGAATTGTTATCCCCCTGAACCATAAGCCATTTGAAGCCTAGAACTCTGGCCATTCTGGCCATTTATCTTCATGTGCTCAGGGCTGTGCACATTGTTAGTACATTAAGGTTTCTCAATGATATATGATATTCAGACAAAATCCAGATGATTGGGGCTTGGCTGGATATAACTCTTTGCCAAATGTTTAGTCTTTCAGGAAGAAAACAATGAGGCTGACTAGTGAATTATTGGCAAGAAGTTTTCTCACTCATGGCAGTGGGCTTCCCAAATCAGTAAGTCCCTTGAGACCTCCTCTAGAGCCAACCCATTCACTTATGAGGAAATTACTTGAAGTTGTTATCTGCTCAGTAGAGGCACAAATAGGAGCTCTTTTTCTCTTAGAGTTAGTACAACCATAGGGGTAGACCTACAATGTTGGTTCATTCACACCCTACGATTTCAGATCCAAATTGTTTTACCTGATCTTTACCCAAATATTCACATAACATACACTGATCTCAATATGGGTATAATAAACAAAATATTTCTTTCATTTTGATTGACCAGCACAGAAGAAACAGTAACCACACAGCTAAAAATAGAATAAACTTAATGACTGTCCCTCAGATGTAGACTTGGGTAGAACAGCCCTGAGACAGTATCTGAGCACATTTTGAAATCTCTTCTCCAGATGTGATCTGACTTTTTGATCACTCTTCAGTCTTATTTTGGCCAGTGTCTTACACTGGGAAAAGAATGTGCATTTTCTTAGCTAATTAAAATTTCTGATTGACTTAAAGTGACAGGAGGCTGGAGGGCCCTTGTGTTACTTGAGCAAGATGAGTTTCTTGTTTGGTGCTTCTGGTTTTAAGGGTTTCATTTAGCAGTCCTCTATTTTCTTTTCTTTTTTTTTTTTTTGAGATTTGATTGTCATCAAGCAAGCTTTGACTGGCTACTATTCTGAAATTTGATTTCCTCACTTTTAAGATGGGAAAACTACTACCTATCTCATTGGAGTATTATAAGAATTAAGTAAAACAACATATATAAGATGCCAAATTTTGTACCTAGTGCTAGTATGTTCATAATAAATGTTAATTTAAATGATACCAAATACCTACTGCATATATAATCTGTGCAAGGTATATTATGTAGGATAGGCTAAATGAGTATATTGCTAGTGAGTGAGGGTTAATGTTTGTGTAACATTAAAGACAAATGTTAAATTTACAAAGAACAGCAGTACTCAAATGGCATAATATGGCTGAGGCCTGAGGCCAAAGAAGGTATAAGTATTAAAAACTGAATTTGGTAGGAAGAAGCTAGAAAATCCTGGAAATTTTACAGAGACTGACTTAGGTGTTTACCTGGATTATTTTAAGCATCAAAAATAGGGAGGGGGGTTCTTCAAATCCTCTGTTTATAAGATGTGGCTAATAATCATAATTGTTATCCATTTATTCAATTAAATAAAGTACATGGGAGGCTGAGATAGGAGGATAATATGTTCAGGGCCAATTGTTGAGGGCCAGTTGTTGAGGACCTCTACAACTTAGTGGAACCCTGTTTCAAAATAAAGAATAACCCGGGCATGGTGGCACACATTTGTAATCCCCATACTTGGGAGGTAGAGACAGGAGGATCATGCAGGTTCAAAGCCAGCCTCCCTGGCTTAAGAGACCCTGTTTCCAAATAAAATATAAAAAAATAGGTCTGGGAGTATAGCCAGGAGGTAGAAGGGTTCCATCCCCAGTACCACCAAAATAAAGAAAGAAAGATCGAAAGAAAGGAAGAAAGAAAGAAAGAAAGAAAGAAAGAAAGAAAGAAAGAAAGAAAGAAAGAAAGGTCTGCGGGGTGCAGTCTTGAGGTAGAATGTCTCTGAGTTTAATTTCTAGTAATACTGCAAAAGCTAAAATAAAATAAAGTGCATAATTAATGAGAACCCTAGATTAATAAATGCTCAAAAAACTGTAACTGCTATTGATGAAGATAACTCAAAAAGCCTAGAAGGGACTTGGTCCTTCCCTTCACTACCAATGCACACAGTGGGTACCGCTGGGTCCCTCCCCTAAGCAAGGTCTTATCACCCGTGAAGGTGTTATATAATGTATAGGGAAGATACTTTTAAGCTAACTAAGTTCATGAAGATATGAGTTTAAACTTTTTCTCTGTCATTTACTAGTCTGACCTTGAGCAAGTTGTATAACCTCTCAGAGCTTCCGTTTCTGCATGGGAACATACTTTATACTTAGGTTGCAGGGTTATTATGAGGAATAGAGAAAGTGCTTGGATGGCACCTAATGCAATTCTTGACACAGGAGAAACAAATTTCAATAAACAATGGCTACTTTATACTTGCTATCATGTGTGGTCGGGGATATGACTCTACTATCTCTAGACCAAAGCAACATGGTAAGAAAGGAACTCATCTCCAGTTCCCCCTGCATCTCAAGCATTACCGCCTCCTCATGTCTGTGTGGGTCTATTTCTCTTTCACTCCCTTGCTTCCATCTTTTTTTAACTGCCATCCACATGTAACTCCAAAACTCCTCTCTGCCATCTCCTCTTGATATTGTCTTGAGCCCTCAAGAATGCCCCTTGCATATTTCTTACAGCTATAGGATTGCTTCCTGTATTTCCTATTTTCCCAAGTTCCCAAACCAGTGCTGCTGAGCAAAAGATAAGCTTCTATGTTCTAGAAATATTTATATCAAGACTGGTTGGTGACATGATCTTCATTCATTTTCCAAAAATAATGTTTTGTCTTCCTTTCTGAAACCAGTGTATAAGTAAAAAAATCAAACACAAAAATTTCAATGTTATAACAATTTCCCCAAACAACTATATAGAAGCAGTGAGTTCATTTCCCTGCCTACACTGCAGGCATGGTAACAGTGCTTTTCCAGGTCCAGCTCTCCCCCAGCGATAGAGCTTTGCGAATGAGTCCAGCACACCCTTGTTCCTAACCTCTCAGCCTCAGCCCAGGCGGCACTGAAATCAAAAGACTGAGGAAGGGAGCAGCAAAGTGTGAGAGGAGCTTCCTAAGATACTCTTTTAGCAGCTAAGATGAGAGGCTGACATTTTTCAAAGACAGAGAGGAGAAAAGGTGAGAAACCAGCCTACCTGCAAGATATCAGCAGAGCTGAACCTATGATTCCAACTTAGATACATACCTTTGTTGCCAAGATAGCTTCGTCTGTGATATCTTGGGAAGAAACAGCCTCCTGGATTGATGGGCCAGACATGAGGGGTTGTGAATTTAAAAGCATCCCATCCAGCCTGTCTGCCCCAGACTTTTACCAAAGTCTGGGTTGAACTGTGCACTTAGACAGGAGTTAAAAGGGGCCCAAGCTAGAGCCAAAGGTTTCAATTTGGAAGCTAGAGGTTGCCTGGATTCTTACTCAGCGCTTCATCCTATTGCCCACCCCTAACTTTGTACCATTTTGGCTTCTTTTTATGACTTTCATTATTTGTAAACTGCTTTGAAGACAAAAGCAGGAATTGCTCACTATTAAATTCCCTACAGCAGGTAGCATAGAGTTTTGAATATAATACCATTCTCAGTAAATGTTTCTGAAAGTAGTCAATAAAATGAATAATGCTAAAGGATGTGAGAAACCAGAGCTCTTAATTTTATTAGGTATGGTGGAATTAGTCCATATTTTATATATTTAGAAGCCATCTAGGGCTCTGGGTTAGGGCATGACTTTTGTGTAAGGCTGACCTGGGTTTAAGTCTGTGCCTAACTGCTCTTTACCATGTTGGTTTTGCTACATGAGTTCATCACCAGACTTACTGAGCTGTTGTCTGTGTCTAAGCCTCAGTTTCCTCATCTCAAGAATAGGAACCATCATAGTGCCTGCAATACAAAACAGTAACAGCATTTGCCTCAAAGACGCTACCTCTTAATAAGAGTAAGCCCCTCAGAGTTTTGTAGAAGATTAAATGGGAAACATGGCTATACAGTTCTTAGCAGACTTTCTGGCACATATTAGGCCCTCATTGAATGGGAACTGCTACTACTAATAACAACATTATTTTTAATTACCATTTCAACTCTTGATTTACTTTTAGTGACAATTTTCACTCTCATATTAAAAACTCCAAATAAATGTTTCAAACTATTCTTAAATAAAGTCAAATTGCATTTTGTTTGTATGTTTATTTATTCACTTGCTTGATTTTTGCTGTACTTGGTAGTGAACTCAGGGCCTCACATATCCTAGGCAAGTGCCCTACCATTGAGCTACCTCCTCACCCATGAATTTTGATCATTTGATCAAGATCCTTGATACCTTTTTTTTAAAAAGCATTAAGAAAATCCACTTAACACATGTTAAAAATCTCTACAATTACATGGCATAATACGGAGTTATTGTTGAATAATAATAATAATAAAAGCTACTGTGTAAAGATCGTTTATTACATGCCTTGCCCAGGGCTAGCTGCTTTACATCCATTATTGCACATATTCCTCAGATTAGACAGGATTTTTAGCTCCATTTTGCAGATATAGGAACTAGGGCTCTAACAGGTTATAAAACTTGCTCTGGTCACATAGAAAGTAGCAGAAACACAATTTTGACTAGACTCCAACTTTGAAGTGCATGCCCTTTCCAGGATCCCTGATATCTAGAATACCTGGGTCGGTGACTCACTCAGACATACCACAGTGGTCATGCACTCGCCAACACCAGTTCAGCAGTCTGGGTGCCATTCTGCAGCCCATTCTCCAGGACTGTACCGAGGCAGCTTTACCCTGTACAGAAGCACTCTATAAATTATTCATTTTGAAAGTTGGATAATGCAGCGGATATATCCAACATTCATGATAAACAATAACAACACTTACAGAGTGGATCCTCTGTGCCAGGAAATAGCCTCATTTATCTTAATTTCCCTACTTTTCAGTTCCCACATCTCCTTGTTCCTCTGGCACTTTCTTGCACTTGCACAGATTGCTCCCTCACTGAACAAACACAATGTGTGTGGCTAGGCTCTCATGGCACAAGCGCCCCACAATCTAACTATTGTGGGGAAGAGTTTTAACTCATCTCTGGTATCTGCTGAGTTTGGATGATTAGGAAATGAAAAAAAGCTATACCTTTGACTTTTCTCATATTCTTTTTTCAAGGAATGCCTGCAGAGAATGTTCACAATTGCCACTCGTGTTTTTTCCCCCACTGATAATTACATTTGCAGAGCTCCAGTTATGTATCAGACACTGTGGGATGGAGAGTGCTATTTAAGGAGGAATCTGATGGCTTCCTTCAAAGAGCCTGTAGTCATACAGGAGATGAGAGGGCAGAACAGGCTTCATTCTGATATGGTACCTGCTATGGTAGGCATATACACACTGCATTTAGGACCAAGCAGTATTGTTAAAGACATTTGTCTATGAAGGCAAAGCAAGTCCCAGATGTTTTGGATAAGTAAATGATGTCTCTGCTAAATACACAAAGTTTGGTGGATTTCAAACTGTAATCCTGGAATTATATCTTGACACTTACTACACACCAGGAACCATTTGAGCCCTGGGGACCTAGAAAGAAACAAAACAGAATTGATAGGAATAAACTATGAGATGTATATTCCTTTTGCTTAGGATGTTTTGTGTAAGCTTAATGTTGAGATTCAACTTCTTTCTTACTACTTCTTTCTCTCCCAAGAGAAAAAATACTTCTTATTTTATTTTTTCCATTTTTATCTGGGAAAAAGGAGAGTTGAAAATATAATCATTAAAGTTCTTTTTGTCAGCTTAATTCTTTAAGACTATAAAATCAAGATTTCTGAAGAATTTGTTTTTTTATTCTCAACAAATATAGAGTACAATCATCCTGAGCTCTTGGGTTCACTGAAGACAAAATATGCATGGTCAATACATTCGTGGAATTCACCAGCTGTGTGGAAAACAATTCCAAACAAC
The DNA here is from genome assembly GCF_963383645.1 of Muscardinus avellanarius. Taxonomy (NCBI): domain Eukaryota; kingdom Metazoa; phylum Chordata; class Mammalia; order Rodentia; family Gliridae; genus Muscardinus; species Muscardinus avellanarius. The sequence goes on along the minus strand of NC_137793.1, from coordinate 73,162,042 downwards.
ATACTGCATTACCTACCTATTGCCAGTGGTGAGTGATCTAAATGAAAAACTTCTAAAAGTCATTTTATTTTCTCATGTAGTTTGAATTCGTCTGTGGCTTTTATGTAATCGAGATGGTCATTTATGTATTTGGCTAACAAACTGCATCTTTTCAATTGTGTATAGTTTGGATGACATCTGTCTGAGTATCCCTGAGAACCACACACAGGCACGGGGACCCAAGAGACTGGAGACATTGCTGATTCATTGAACATTGTCAAACTGCTCCTGGAATCCTCTTGAAAACCTTCTGAGAGCGCAAGACAACTAGCTGATTAAGAAGGAGCAGCAAAGAAAAATAAAGTGCTTGTACCCAGGCTGGGGAAGAAAAAGAGCTATAATTCTAAAGCAGCATCAGATCTGATCTGGGCCATGGCACCAAGAGATAACTGAACTGACAGAAAGCGTTTGCTGCTCCAGCAGCAAGCAGACAGCAGGGAGAGGATCAAGGCTCTGGAGAGCAGCAGATGGCAGTCCCCAGAGCATTTCTGCCTGGCCAATGGGCTTCAGCAATGACAAGCTCACTGGGAGAGCTAGATTTCACTGTGAGCAATTGTTCAAATCCAGGCTTAAAGAATCTAAGTGCTTCATCTTTAGTCATATGGCACTTTGATAACTACTACAGGGTAAAAGAGGGGGGAGGGAAAAATGCTTTCGATTTCAGCTCCTGCCTATTTGTGGTTGATAACTCCCAAAGTTATGGTACTGATTGGGTCCAGAAAAGAGAATAATACCATTCAGCCCTTACATTGTATGTTTTCCTAAAAATATTTCTAGAAAGAATGCCACTATTTTCTTATCATGACTCTAAAAATTGTTAAGGTGGGTAGTCCAGCTTAAAAACCAGTCTTAAAAAAACACACTGCTTAAATGGCCTATTCAGTGTCAACTAACAAGTGAAGACCAGCATAGAAGTAGAACCTATACATTCCAATTCTTTTGTCTTTCATCACAGACCAGGCTAATTTCATATTTCACTTCTGTGTTCTCAGGAACCACCAATTAGCCTACAGCACATTTCTGATCCAAAGGAAAATATAATTGGCCAGTTTATAAACAAGAGAGTTCAGAGCTGGAAATCAAGGGTCTCTATAGAAGAGAACAGGAAGGACTGTTCCTGATCCAATTCCCAGTCCATATTCAGCCATAGCTTCTCCCCACCCCTGCTTTAGGCCCAGCTGAGAACCACTCACAAGTCTAACCCTATCTTGCTGGATTGTCTTCAGGATCAAAGAACTCAGAATTAAAACTGAGTGAGGGTATCCTATTCTCAGGGTAATCCAGGGAGGAGGGTGCATCTCAGGAGTTCTCTGTCTTCAGGAAACCCCCAGTACCTCCCAACCTGGTTGGTTGTGCTGTTGTAGACCTTATTAATGTCAGAACTCTGTAATCAAAAGCCTTCAACACACAGCTCTCCTGGGCAGTGAGAGTGGCATCGAGTGGATGGAGGAGAAAATAAAACAGCAGAGTTAATTCAGGGCTGTGCTGAAGGACTGTCAGGCAGCAACACACGTTTCTGATTTTCAGAGTTCTATTTAGGGTTTGGATATTTAGTTCCGCCCCATACACTTTCTCTATCACCTATATATACTTTTCTATATGCTTCTCCAGTGACTTCCTTACATGGGAAATTTAGTTTTCTCTACATAGAGTGAGCTTTGTTCTAAGCGTGGTCATTTTTACATCTTTGTGGGGACTGAGAAAGGGGATATATCTAAGGGACTGAAAGTATGTTGAGTTCAACAAATATTTGTGGAATAAATACTATGTACTAGGTACTGTGCTGTATATGAAGGATCTAAAGATTAATTCTTACTTTCTAGAAATTCTCTGTCCAGCATATAATGTTAAGATATTTTATATCTTTATAACAACCTTCAGGTGAGCAGGAAAGGCTGTATGTGACTCATCCCACCAGGAGAGGGCAATACCCGACTTGAATCTGGAGGGGCCAAGTTACTCAGGGAAAGTCACTAAGACATGGAAGCCTGGGGACCAACAGCAAGAATAAATACATGGGAATGAATCATAACACCATAGGGGAAGGTAAAGATTTCAGGACTTTGGAAACAGTGAACTGAGATTTGGATGGGCTGCCTCATTGGTCCCCATTCCTCCTCCTCAGGATACAGAGTAAAGCCAAGTGGCGCACACCTGTAATACCATATTTGGGGGAGGTGAGATAGGAAAATATCAGCTTGGCCAACTTAGTGAAATCTTGCTTAAAAATAAAATTAAAAAAACATTAAATAGGTGTAACTCAGAAGTAGACTGCCCCTGGGTTCAATGTTCAATCCCTAGTACCAAAACAAAAATAGAAAAGATAGAATTAGATTCTTGCATTCACTTTCTCCAAGCAGATATTTTTCACAAGAGGGTGAATTTGGAGGGTGATTAACCAGAGAGTTTCAACCAGAACTTTATGACGCCAATGATGTCGGTTTGCTTTTTAAACATGATATCATGACTTTATTTAAACATTTCACCATTTAAATACCAAAAAAATTTAGGTCTTTGAGTATATTCAAACCCATGATGAACTGATAACTGTGGTTGCATATATTTTTTTTCAGCAATTTTTAAATGTGCACTTGGTGTCATTAAGTGCATTCACATTGTTGTACAACCATAGGCATCATTTATCTCTAGACCTTTTTCATCACAAACTCAAACTCTGAGCCCATTAAACAATAACTTCGTGTCTCCCGTTCCCCTAGGACTCTATAATCTGTCCCTTGCTTGTAATCATTAAATTGTAATCATGTAAAAAGTTTCAGGCTGCCTTGCTGTGGCATGAGACAGAACTCTGTAAGAGAGCAGAGCAATGGGAAGGGGGGCACTTCTGGAAGAGGGACAGCTGTTAGACTTTTGGCTTTTTTTCTATAGTGCTGTTCATTAACTGTGTACTTAGAACTGCTTCTGGAGATACTTCTCGCAACTTGGAGACTACCTTCTCCCCCAATTGCAATAATCTGGGGAAAATTCCCAAGCAAATAGCTTGAAGTATGGTGGAGATGGACAGGGAAAAGAGGGATGAAATATGAGAGCCACTTGAGAGTTGCTCTGAACAATCCATCCATGCTTCTGAAATAGCATTTCCTCCTTCTTCTTGCCCTCTCACAGGCTGGATTGCATTTCATAATCCTGCCAACACCTAAATCCCTTTGCTTCCTAGACTGTCCAGAGTAATTGATAATGCTGATGCTTTGGTAAGCAAGGCTGTTCTTCAAGTCAGGTTGGAAGTAATGTTTCAGCAAGGAACCACGGCATTCCCAGGGATGGCAGAAATCAAGTGAAACATAAAACTCAGGCCCTGACCACTGCTGGTCCCAAAGGTTTGCTTGAAACATCTCACAGAATGGAAGCCTCCCTCCTTCTACATTAATCCTTGCGTGCTGGCCAAGTTCCAGCTCAGGTAATTACATCCCCCCTTATCCAAATCCCTCCTGGCAGATTTAGTCCTTCCTGTGTGTCTTCTTGCAACCTTTAGATTTTGAGGTATTTTGCTCTTGACACAGCATTTTTGTGAAGAGGTTTTGCCTTTCCACGAGAGGACAGAGATAGGTAAGCCCTCTGACATTTCATATCACACACACAGGAATTATAGGACACAATAAAGATGGTAGGGCAACACTGTACAGAGCAGATCCTTGAAGAATAAAAGAGCTTTTGGGGTCCTGGTCCAGCTATCTTTTCTGGGTAGATGTATAATTAATTAGCAGATGATATTTATTTATTGGTAAAGTTTTCACAATCCTCTAGAGTTAGACAGTGAGGATTATTACTCTTCTGGCAAGTGATTCTAACTTATCCTCAAATAAAACCCCTCCTTCTTGAATACTGCTCATCACCCATGTTCTTGTATTGGATTAGCAAATGACATGTTGCTCGGTTCCCCGGTGGTAAGCCCTGGGTTTAACTTAGGGCTGAATTACAGAAGCTTTTTTTTTTCATTGTTATTTCAATTGAAAAAATATCACTAAAACATACCAGAAACTTCTCAGTGATTATATTTTAAGCATCACCTGAACCTCAAGATGAGACAAATTATGGTGAAGCCCTTTAATTTATGAAGCATTTATTGAATACCTGTGCCAACTGCCACCTACATGACTGTGAAGAAGTTAGTTAATAGTTTTGTTCTTCAGTTTTCTTATTTGTAAATTGAGGATGATGAGAGCACCTAATTTATAATATTATTGTGATGATTAAACAAGAGTGCATGAAGCCAGACGTGGTGGCGCACACTTGTAATCCCAGCATTCGGGAGGCTGAAACCCGGAGGATCGCGGTTCGCGGACAGCCTCAGCTACTTAGTGAGGCTCTTTGCAACTCAGTGAGTTCTAGTTTCAAAATAAAGAATAAAAAGTAGGGCAGGGGGTATAGTTCGGAGGTCGAATGCCCCTGGGTTCCATCCCCAGACCCGCAAAAAAAAAAAAAAAAAAAAAAAAGAGTGCATGAGAGGCCATTATTGTTGGTATAAACAATTATATTAAGAAAACATTGTAGAATTAATATAGAAGGTGATAAAAAACACTCAAGTAATCTGTTAAAGAAGATGAGGAGACTAAGATGACTGAGCAGTGGTCCTTTCTTTTGATATGGCTTTGGACTAATAAATGAGCTATAGATTCTCCATCAATACTGTGATTCTAATATCTAAGTTCATTTCTTGCATATTTAGTGGATGGCCAATAGATGTCTTGACAGAATGAATATATGGACTTAAGAACAGATGGAAGTAAAAATACTAAATGAAGATAGCTTTGTAGATCTGAATCTTGAAAAATTGTTTTAATACGGAAGGAAATTAAAGATATTCAAGCCACTTACTGGAATTGAGTTTTCTAATCGTGTTTTTTTTTGGGGGGGGGGGTCATAGTGCCTAAAGAAAATGATAATATTTAAATAGGATACTGGCCAAAGGCAATTTGCCAGAGGTTCCAACCACCACTTTGCAGACTTGGCTGTTTTGAGAATGGAAGGTACTAACCTTTTGAACATACAGATGATCTATTTGCATCTTCCTATTTGGAATCTACCCTGGAATGTAATCCTCAAAGGAACAAGGGCCTTGTATATCTTGGTCAACTTTGTATCATTTATGCTTGCATCGCCATGTATTAGTGTCATGGGAAAAAAAGGAAAAGAAGAACAGATACTTAGTGTTGGCTAGAAAAGGGGTAGTTGAGGTCACTGTACAGAATTTTTGTTTATTTTATTTTTTCTATTTTCTTCCTACTCATCTTTTTTTTTAAATTTTTTATTGTTGCATCGTAGTCATACATATTAATGAAATACACGATTGTAGAGGCATGCATGCACACATCACCCATGTTGCCCTTCCTCAATTCCCATCCCATTCCCTCCCTCCTCCCTCCTTCACATGTTTGGCTTACTAATTTACTTCGATATGTTTATGAATGTATGCCATGTCCATTAGGAAATTTCCTTCTTCCTTCTCCCATCCTCCTCAATTAGGTAGTTTAATTTGCTCATCTATAATTTCTCCTTCTTAGTCTAGAGTTCCACCTATTGTCCTTTATCTCCCTAGTTTCTGCATATTAGGGAGAGCATCTGATTTTTTTACTTTTTGTGACTGACTAATCCCACTTAGAATATTGTTTTCCATTTCCATTCATTTCCCTATAGTTTTGTTCTTCTTTGTAGCTGAGTAAAACTCCATTGTGTACATAGTTTTGTAATACATTCATCTGTTGATGGACATCTTGGCTTGTTCCATGGTTTGGCAATTGTGAATTGTGGGGCTATGAACATAGATACACATTCATTAGTTTGGTAGTTTGGTTTCCATTATTTTGGGAAGATATGAAGAAGTGGCATTGCTGAATCATGGTAGGTTTGTTCCCATTCTTCTGAGGATCCTTCCTACTGTTTTTCAAAGTGATTGCACTAATTTGTATTCCACCAACAATATATTAGAGTTTAACTTATCCACATCCTCACCAGCATTTGTTTTTTTGTGTGTTTTGACTTATTGCCATTCTAACTGGAGATAGATAAAATCTTAGGATAGTGATATTTGCATTTCTCTGATTGTTAAAGATGTTGAACATTTTTTCATAGATTTATTGGCCACTTAATTTTTTTTCTTTTGTGAAGTGTCTATTTACTTCACTTGCCTATATTTATTGAGTTGTTTTCTTAGCAGTAAGTTTCTTGAGTTCTCTGTATATTCTAGATGTTAGCCCTCTATCAGAGGAGTAAGTAGCAAAAATTTTCTCCCATTCTGTTGGCTCTCGTTGAGCTTATTGATAGTTTTATTTTCTGTACAGAAAATCTTCAGTTTAATGCCATCCCATATGTTGATCATCCTTTTAATTTCTTGTGCCTTTTGGGTTTTATGGAGAAAGTTTTTACCTGTGCCAATGTGTTGAAGTGTTGGACCTATGCCCTCTTCAAGGAGCTGCAAGGTCTCTGGTCTGATTTCCAAGCCTCTTATCTACCTTGAATTGACTCTTGTGTGGGCTGAAAGTGTGAGATTTATTTCTATTTTTCTGCACATAGCTAACCAGTTTTGCCATTACCATTTGTTGAAGAGGCTATCTTTTTTCCACTGTATGTTCTCTACTCCTTTGTCAAAAATCACTTGGATATAAGTGGGCAAATTTGTTTCTAAGTCTTCCATTCTGCTCCATTAGTCTATGTGTCTGTTTTTGTGCCAATACCATGCTGTTTTTATGACTATGGCTTTGGAGTATAGTTTGGCATCAAATATTGAGATTTCTCCTGAATGGTTCTTGTTTCTGAGAACTATTTTAGCTATTGTGGTTTTTGCGTTGTTCCAAATGCATTTAAGAACTAACTTTTCTTTGTCTGAGAGTAATGACCTTGGCAATTAAGTGGTTATTGTGTTGGATATGGTTTATGGTGCACTTTAGGTCTGAGGCATCTTTACTGACCTTTTGTCTAGAAGATTAGTCTAGTGGTGTGAGAGGAGTAATGAAGTATCTCAGGATTACGGTATTGGGATCTATGTGTGACTTGATGTCACAATTAATTTGTTTTATAAAAGTGGCTGCACCTATGTTTGGGGCATAAATGTTGACTATTGTTATTTCCTCTTGCTAGATTGTTCCTTTCACCAGTAAAATATGACCTGAATTGTCTCTTTTGATAAGCTTGGACTTGAAGTCGAATTTGCCTGATATCATATTTGCTACTTCTGCTTTTCTTAGAGTTTTGTTGGCATGGATAACCTTGTTCTAACCCTTCACCTTTAGTTTGTGACTATTTTTACTTGTAAGGCATGTTTCTTTCAGGTACCAGATAGATGGATTCTGGTTTTTAATCCATTTTACCACCTATGTCTTTTTTTTGGAGAGTTGAGGCCACGTATGGTCAGTGTGATTATTGAGATATGATTTTTAATTCTTAATATTTTGAGTTTTAACTTCTGCTTAAAGTAGTGTTTGTTCTTAATTGTTTGATAGAGATTGTTTCTCTGGTTCTGCCATTTATTACTTATTTCTTCTTTGCTCTTAATTTTTTAGAGTATTTTTGCTAGTGCTGGTTTGGAAGACAAATTCTTTCAGCTTTTGTTTGTCATGAAAGATTTTTATTTCTCCATTGAATTTGAGAGATAGTTTTATTGGGTAGGAAATTTTGGACTGCAAGTTGTTTTCTTCAGAGTTTGAAATATGTTGCCCCGGGCCCTCTTAACTTTCATGACTTGATTTGAGATATCTGGAGTGATTCTAATTGGTTTGCCTCTGAATGGCACTTGGTCTTTTATTTTATTGCCTTTAAAATTTTCTCCTTGGTTTCTCCCTTAGTCAGTTTGACTATTACATGGCATGGTGAACCTTTATGCTGATCTTATCTAAAGGGGGTTCTATAAGTTTCCTGTACATGTGTTTCAACCTCTTTTCTATGTTTGGAAAATTTTCTAATGTTACTACTTTGAATAGATTGTTGATCCCTTTGGTTTCACCTTCTATTCCTTCTTCTATGCCTATTATTATAGGTTAGCTCTTTTAAGATGGGCCCATATCTCTTCAATGTCCAATTCATGCTGTTGGATTGTTTTTTCTAAATTATATATACGTTTATTTTTAGAAGTGATCATCTTCCAAGAGAAATATTATATTGTAATCCCAGTGCTTGGGAGGCTGAGACAGGAGGACCACACAGGTTTGAAGCCAGCCTCAGCTACTGAATGAGGCTCTCAGCAACTTAGTGAGACCCTGTTTCCAAATAAAGTATAAAAAAATAGGTCTGGAGTATAGCCCAGAGGAAGGAAAGCCCCTATGTTCCACCCCCAGTACCACAAAAAAGAATAAGATTCTATTTTTCACGTGGTCTAATCTATTGTTTATAGTTTGTATTGGTGTCTTCACTTAAATTATTGCATCCTTAGTTCCTTCAGAGCTTCTTTCCTGTTCAGAGTGGCAGGTTCTTTGTTTATTTGTTCCTCTATCTCTTCTAGGATCTCTCTAAATTCTTTTTGAAAATCCTGGATTTCAAATCCAAGAAATTGTTAAATTTCTTATTTGTCCTTCTGGCAATCCCTACAATTCTGTGTTGTTGGGTTCTGTTATTTTTGGGTTGTGGGAGTTCATTGCTTCCTTGCTGTTCCTCCTTCTCATGATTTCAGATTTCTTAAGTTGTATCTTTTTTGCTTTTGATAGCTTTCTCTCACTCTGTAGGTGTCATCTGGTATATACTAGGACAAATTATATTGTATTCAATGGAAAAGGTTGAGTGAGGAGGAAGGTGATGAAATAGTAAACACAAGAATAGGGTAAAGTAGCAGAGAGGATTGAGTAGAATGAGGGTTTGAGTTTTGTAAGGTAAAATATAGTAGAGATTAGAGATAGTAAATATGTAGTATAATTCTAGTAACCAAAGTAGAGTATTCAGTATAGTGATATGAAGTGGACTTAATACAAGAAAAGAAAAAAAAGGAAAGGGAAAAAAGAAAAGAGACAGACAGAAGAGAGTATATATTTATAAGAGAAGATGCTTATAAAAAAGGTGATGAAGACAGCAAACAAACAAGCATACACAAAAAAATCAAAAAACAAAACAACAACAAAATAATACAATGCTACAAATATATGAATACTAAGCAGTCTTGGCCTCTGCAGTCCTTCTAGGTCTGCATGGACTCTTTCAGCTGTTTAAGGTTCATATTCTATCATAGGTTTTCAAGCATGTTCCAAGCACTCTCATTTTCTCTGTAACCTATAGTAATGATATCAGTTTATAGCCTCACTCTTTGGTCTCCTTCAATGATTAGGACCCTGGCCTGGCATTTCTCTCTATGTGGGTGACAATTGCCACTGGCACCTTTCCCATGGCAAGCCTGGTACTCTGAGGTCTCAGAAAGGACCTGTCTAAGAGACTCTCTCAGTCTACATAGGGAGCTGGTAATACTGGGGCTTGATCTAGTGTTAAGCATGGGTTTTCATGATTTTCATTGACACTAAGTCTGTGTCTCTTTCTGCCTGAGTAGGCAACAGGTGCTGCTGGAACCAGTGTATATGTAGGAGTCTGAATTCTCCACAGCTATCACTGGGTTGGTCTGATTTCTCCCAAGTCACCACAATTGAGTGGTCTGTGTTGATCTCTGAAGGTACTACTAGGACTCTGAGCCCTGGGGATTGTAGGCCTTTTGTCTGATTGGCCCTGGGAGCTGTCTGCTAATCAGTGCTTTTGCTATGTCCAGCAGCAGACACTACTCCAACCTTCACCACGGTGAACCACTAAGTCTCAAACCCTGCAAGTCTGTCATTGTTGCTCGAGTTCTTGCAACCATGCTGGGTGGTTTCCCATGGGAAGGGTGGGTTCACTTATATTGTTGTTGAGTGCCACTCTGGATTTCTGGAGGACATAGTGAGCTCAGCCATCACAACTACAAGTTGTAGCCAGGGTCCATGCAGAAAAAGCTGACTACTTACAATTCTAATGAATTGCATTCACTTACTTCATTTAAAGTCATTGGCTTTTTTGCTGGGGGTCTCTGGAGGCCACAGTGCCAGCAGTCCTGGCACAGTGAGGCAAGATGGTGCCATAGGACATCACAGCCACAGCTGTTGGAAGTGGACAGGGTACTCTTCTGTTCTCTGATCTGCCTTCTAGCTTTGTTTCCTCTGTCTTTTAATTCTTGGTGCTCTGTTCAAACTTATGTTGGCTTCTTTCTTTCATCAAGACACTGTTTTCATGATTATAGAGTTTGAGTGTCAGCAGTATTGATATGTGCTGCTTCTCTTGGTCTCCATTTTCCCAGAAGTCTACAGAATTTCCAAAAATATACGAGTCTGGGAGAACATATTGGAGGCAGATCTAGGAGATTTTTTAAATTGGTACATTTTAATTATACATCATAATGAGGCTCAGAGTGATAGAGACATACATGCAGACCATACTTATGCTTTTCTTTGGCTCCCAGCTTTTGAATGCTGCACCCAATTGCCCCTTATTCAGTAGGGTGTGGGATTCAGCAAAGATTTGGTACCACATGCTCATAAATGATAAAGATAATTGTGTGACAGGATGTAAAGACACTGGGAGAAGAAAGTCAAGAACATTGCTAGTTCAGTTGTCTGGTTGACAGATAATGAACCACTTATGTAGAGCAAGAAAATTGCAAAGGACAGAGATGGATTGAATACTTGTTCAGAAATATTCAGAAGGAGTTGGATGTGGTGGCTCATATTTTTAATTCTAGTGTTTATATATAATAAAGAATAAAAATAGGGTTGAGAGTATAGCTTAGAGGTAGAATGCCCCTGGTTTTAATCCTTAGTACTGTTTAAAAATGAAATATTCAGTTAGATATTACTGGATTGAATGAAAAAGAAAAGATTCATATTAATTATACTTGGTTATTTCATCTTATAAATTATACTTAACCCCTCTCCACCCATTTTGTCATTTGCAGAATGAGAGATCTAAACCATTTTTTAGTTCTAATCATTTCCAATATTTTAAAATTCTCTAAAACTTATCAAACACCTAACATGTTAGCAAGGCCTCATTCCCACTCCTCCTCCACTTTAGTGTGTGGTACCATTTCACCTTCTTACTTTGGACTCTATTCTTAGGAAATAATTTGATCGACATTTTATTAGAATACAACATATAACTCCTTAGGGTCCAAGGTAGAATAGTCTTGTTTATAGCATCTGAAGAATATTCAACTGGAATTTCTGAATATCCTTAGTCTGTATTATCTTATTTATTTGGTCCTCTAGGTAGAAAGCTGCCAGAGACCTTTCTGTTATGAGTAAGAATTATACCTTATTCTCCTTTATTAATCTAAGCCAGCATATAAAAACTGTTAAAAAATGTGAGGTATGAATGAGTAAATATGGTGGTGCTAGGGATATATCCCTTGGGTTAGATCTTACTGGCTGCTGGGACATTAGAGTAGAATGTGTTAAGGCAAGAGACAAGCAGCTTGATCTTTTGTTTTTATTTTTCTTCAGGAACTCTGGAGAATCTAAATGAGTTTCTTAACCTTTTTTCTCTGGTAGCTACTACTGTTATTTGCTACTTGGTCTTCCCCATTCACAAGTGGTTACCTGCCTAAGCTGATGTGAAGGCTGAGGAATCAAGTGGCCATTTTTCCCCCCTTAATACTAGAACAACCACCATTATGTGCCCAGAAATACCATCAGCAGCACCAACTCAGGTTTTCTAGAATTGAGACCTAGAATGAGTTAAGCACCAACACATTTTCTAAGCTCAAAAGAATACTCTATTATTATGTGGCAATTGGTAAAGAACTTATTAATTAAGAATATAAGATAGACAGAAATCTCCCAGGAGGCAAAAAGCCATTACAAAGACATTGTGGAACCAATCTAGCAGTTAATGGAATACTCAGAGGTCCTTTAAAAAAAAGAGAGGGGTCACTTTAAAAAAGAATAGGTATCATCATATTAATGATATTAAAGATTGGGGGGAAACTTAACAAAAGACATGGAAAATCTAAAACAAAACCAAAAAAAACCTTGAATTTTTAATACAATCTGATCTGTCTATTATAACATCTCTAAATCCTAAACACAGACATACCCACACAACCACAAAGCATAAAAGTAAATTGAGATGAAAATCGAAATCAAACTAGTGTTGCAAATGAGAATTAATAGTACATTTGCTTTTGTTCTGAGATAGCGCATCAAAAGAAAAATAAATAACTCATTTCAAATGCCTGTGAGTTATTTGTTTAAGAAATAACTATCAAATTAACAAGAAATGCCAAAATTGTTTTATTTTCCCTTCTTAAATTGTAAACTGCCCCCCTCCCGGGATTAGCTCAGCACAGTAGAAAAATATTGCATTTTAGGGAGGGATTTGGTGCGATGACCCAAACACTGAGGCTTACCCAGGAATTGTTTCCTCTGGACTAGGGATGGAGATCTTACATACTGTTCTATTAAGATGTTTATCTTAAAAAGAACTTGATGACCCCAGCTCTGTGAGGAGGCACTCACAGGAGCAGGCTGAGCATTTCTCTCAACAACAGCCTTCCATATCACATAGTACCTAATTATGGGACCTACTAACTCAGTGTATTGGTCCCCACAGAACCTTGCATTGCAGAGGCAAAACCAGATCTGAAAATTGTCTTCATCAGATGAATAGTATACATGGGAAGAGCAAAGGAATAAAAAAAAAATCACAGACATTCACTTCTTTAGTTGGAATTCGACTCCAATTTAGTTAAATCCTCTGTACACAACCGGTAAATTCGTAAGTTGAAACTTTCAAATTACTCATTCTGCGTGAGGTGCAGGGTGCTACAATGCATTCAAAGTAATCAACATAAGATGGTCTAAGTGTAAAGAGCACTGGACATGGGTCTAAAAATGTGCTTTTGAATACATATCAGTAACTGCCTAACTCTGTTATCATGACATATTTCTCACCCTTTCTGATCCTCTTCTAGGAGGTGATAAAACTATACTTGCTTTATCTGCCTCATAGAGTAGATGTAAAGATCACATAAGACAAAGAATACTACATGATAAGAATACTACATGATCTGTGAAGATGTCAACAGTGATAGTGATGATGATAAATTGTGAAGGCAAGGCATTAGTCTATTCTAAAGGAAAAATAGTACACAGCTTCTTGTTTCTTTTTTGTGATACTGGGAATTGAATCTAGGGACATTCTACCTTTGAGCTACATGCCCAGCCCTACTTTATTTTTTATATTAAAACAAGGTCGTATTAAGTTGCTGAGGCTTGTCAAAACTAATTCGCCTATCTCAGCCTCTAAAGTCCTGGAATTACAAGTATACACCACAATGCCGGGCTAACATAGCTTCAGTAGTAAATCCTGGCTATGTCTACTGCACTAAGCAGGATCTCTTTCTTTCCATTCTTGATCCTAGAAGTTCTTGCTCAAAACGTCTCATTTTGAAGTTTTGCTTGATTAATTTCAATCAACTCCAGCCTTGTCAGGTACTCTATAAACTGTTTAGCTCTTTACATCTCTGTGTTTATTCCTCTATGATAGATCTGAGACTATTATTTAATTGACATTTCTTCATTGTAGTAGATTGAGAAAAATAGGGACAATATGTTATAGCCCCTTTCATAATAAAGTGGAGCTCTTTCTCCATCCCTAGGATTGAGTCTTAGCCCTGTGATTTGTTTTGACCAATGGAACATTAATAAAGATAACATAAACAGAGGTCAATAAATGCTCCTGGTATTGGAGTCTGTCTTCTCTCTCTGCAGTTGGAATATTGAGGCTACCATATGAAAAAGAAAAATCTGAAAATGTTGCATAAAATCTAGTTGTCTTGACTGATTGCTATCTAACCACAAGTTGTGTGAATAGGGCCATCCCAATCTATCTGGCTCCCAACCTGTTTGTCAGATGACTCCATATATCTGAGTGGGCCCAAGAAAGATCATTAAAATAAGTGCCCTCATAAACCCAGGCTAAATTGCCACCCATGGAATTGTGAGCTCATAATGATTATTTTCTTAAGTGACTAAGCATGATGATGGTTTGTTACACAGCCAAAACTAACTGATACACTCACTATGCATCCTATATTGCTTGCCAGTGTCCTTTGTTTACTGTAACTCCGATTACAGTTAATTATTACTTTATCCGCATTACAAAGAGAGGAAAAATTAACATCAAGAAGTTGTTAAATTACTGATGTCCTGATGTATTTAATTCTTCAGATCCCATGCATTAGTGATATGTCTTCCTTAGACATTATTCAAGAAAGTAGCTACTCGAAATGTTTAGAAATGAACTAGAAGACCAGTAGAATAGAGAAAAAAGACCAGGAAAGGGAGGAAAAAGGGAAAAGGGAGGTACTGGAGAATGAAGTTGAATTATGTGCATGTACACATACATATGTAACCCATATATGCCCTAAAAATCACTACAAATTTCACTGTTATATATAATTAAAATGTATAAACCTGCCGGGCGTGGTGGTGCACACTTGTAATCCCTGCACTTGGGAGACGGAGACAGGAGGATCCTGCAGGCTCGAAGTCAGCCCCGCTGGCTTAAGAGACCCTATTTCCAAATAAGAAATATAAAGTAGGTCTGGGAGTATAGCCCAGAGGTAGAAAGGCTTCCAGGAACCCCAGTAACACCAAAACAAAACAACAACAAAAAAAGGATAAACATTATTTTTGGCAGGTCTGGGGATGGAACACAGGGGCATTCGACCTCTGAGCTATACCCTCTGTCCTATTTTGTATTTTTATTTTGAAACAGGGTCTCAGTAAGTTTCAGAGGGCCTCACTAAGTAGCTGAGGCTATCTGTGAACCGCGATCCTTCAGTCTCTGCCTCCCGAATCCTGGGATTACAAGCATATGCTGCCATGCCAGGCTTAAATATTATTTTTTAAAAGAAAGTAATTTGGATATTAAGAACATGCATAGGGTTCCTGTAAACTGATAGAAAGCTGTTGGGAAACCTATAAACATGAACTTAAGTAGAGCTTTTACAATTATTAAAACAATAATACAATTTTGTTCATTTACTTCTTTTATAACCAGCAGCTGCAAACTGTTCACAAAATAACTAGGCTATCCCAAAGCCGCAGTCACTAGAACCCACACAATAATGACTGTAATGATTTTTTATATTTATTGATCATCTCCTAAGTGTTAGGTACTTGCATAATGTCATACAATGATAACCCTACTACTAGGCTTAGTAGGTATAATTTCTCTTTATGGAAGAGGAAACTAAGGTCTGAAGAAATCATAAGACTGACCCGAAAGCCACACAGCTAATAAGGCAGAAAATCAAAATTCAAACAAGGGCTAGCCTATGCACTTTCTCCTCTATTGCTGTTTCCTTTGAATTGACTGCAAGACACTCTGCCCCCTTTCCCATGTTAAGGATGCAGGTCATGAGCCCCACATTCAGAGCCCTCACATGCAGGGACTGCTCCTCAGCAAGAACATCCCATGTATCAACATGCAAGTTGTTTCATTTTCAAATAGCTTGAGTCTGTTATCCTTGGTATATCCCTATAAAAGCCTCTTGTTTATTCACAACATTTACCTTTTTGTTTGTTCATTTTTATTTTATGTGATGGAACCCAGGGTATTCCAGCTCTTAGGAAAGCAGTCTAGCACCAAGCCTTTTCCCCAGCCCCAGCACTGACTTTTCAACCCCAGCTTAGAGGAGGCAAAGGAGAATGTGTTAAATCACATATTCAATGTGTTTTGCTTCTAATACAGAATCTAATAGAATACACTAGTGCCTACCTTCCCAATCTTCTGACTTACATCCCTAAAATTCCTACAGAGGAGACCTCAATATTTAAAACCCTAACAGAGGACAGCCCAGAAACAATGAGTAACTTTTATAACTATTTTTACCTTCCCAATAAGAAAACAATGCATAACACACCCATCCCCATTAGTGATATTTTGTACACCCTGAATTAGTAAAAATAAGAATTGTCTTTTTAATTTAATTTAAACTATAACCTCTGACCTGCCAGTTATATTTTAGAATCTCCCTTTTACCTCAGTAACAGGCCTATAAAATCATCTCATTTTGTTGGGTGTTGGTTTTCTATTTGGTCCACATTTAGACATTCACGTAAATTTGTGACTTCCGAGTCTTCCTTCCTAGACCCAATCTCCTGGTTCCTTATATTTGCACTTAAATTTATGCCTTAAACTTAAGACATAACTATATATCTTATAGATGCTCCTTCCTTGTCAACCTGGTACCTGACCTTAGTCCCAATTGTATCCTAATATCTCTGACAGTTCCTGACACATACAGGAAACAGTTCTTTTTCACATTGAATTATACCCATTACCCTATGTTGCACATAGAACAAATGTGTAAATATTTGTGAATCACTAATTAAGGGAGGGATAATTGGAATGACCAGACAAAGGGTAGTTCATCTTGATCATAGAACCTAGTACTAAGAGATTAATGATCATTTCTTCTCTCTGTTTTTCTTCATCCTTGGAGGGGCAGCTCCTTTGCTTTATCAATTCTTTTACACCCGGGACTCAATCTAGTTACCTAACCATGTTAATTCAAGCCAGTTTCTTCCCCCTACAAGGCCAATGCCGTAAATAAAAGTCTGCCAATTTAAATACCAACCATTCTAAGAATCAAGAGTCTAAAGTGCATCAAACTTTGTGAAAATTAAGTGTCCAATGACACTTCAAAAGCACAGCTTAGCATTTTTTTTCAATTCTCTTGAAAACAGCAGGAGTTCTAAAATCATACAATCCAATTCAGAAAATATAGGAAATAGCTCAGGAACTTCAGCCCCCTCAGGTTACACCACAAAGCTAAAATTCCTGCATCCGGAAAAAGCATGTCACATTTTCTAAAATGGCTTTCCCTCAAGTTTCCAGGACCACCTCTGACGTGGCTCCTCTTGTATCTGCACCTTCCACACTCTTATGAAAATGAAGCCATTAAATGTCGGTGCTGGGTGACAAAGCAGCAGCGCCAGGACAGCACAAAGGAGATGAGGAAAGAGCAAGGGAAAGGGAATATGTCACATCCTGACTACAGGGAAACAGTGCAAAACATCTAATCACAGCAGTGCCAGGGAACTTGAACCTGTCCAAAAAGATCCCGAGCGCTCCATGTTTAATTGCCGTTGATGGCTGCTGGCCAGTGATGCATGACGATGCAGCGTGTCTCACCCCTCCCTGCCTCTGTTCATTCCTGTCAGCTTTCACTCCAGGTGATGAACACAGTCCTGAGACCAAGCAGGGGGGTCTGGGCCAGATATGGGGATTGGTGGGCTGAAGAAACCCTTGTGGAGGCAAAGCGCCTTGTGGACTGATAACCTATCATGCAGACATTCGTCTTCAGAAATAGGAAAGTGATGTAACTTGCTTTGGTTCTTCACTTTCTCTCTCTGCATCTGCAGCATATTTGTTTTTCTTGAGCGGAAAACAAAACTAGGCCACTCCATGCAGACGGGTAGGACGTCCGTGACCTGAGGTATGTCAATTGCCAGCATGCGAGTCTCCTGTACAGTCAATTATCTTTGAGCACATGCTTGAGGCTGGATAGAGACATTTGAATTACACTTGAATAGTAAAGGACATTATCTTCCTTGGTGACTCAGTGCTCTCAAACCTCTCTGTCTGGCTGCACAAGAGGAAAAAATCATGTTTCTATTGAGTCTAATGACAAGAAAAACTCCCTCTTAAGTCTTGAAGAAAAGATGGTTTATTGAATCTAGTGTGCCACTGATAGCATCTTACAGCCTGACTATTCATTTTGTGTGTGTGAGAGGAGTCTAGACCAAGGCTGGAGATACAGATTCCAGACAGGAGTTTTTGAGGCGGAAAACAGTGCGAAATCTCAAGACACAAAAGGGCCAGGCAGTTCATTACTCCAAACTGATCATTGTGTAATACATGCGTATGTTGAAACATGATATTGTACCCCATAAATATGTATAATCTTTATGTGCAATCAAAAATAAAATAAAATAAAAATTTAAAAGTTCCAGGCAGAATAAAATGGGGAAATGGATTTTTGGAACCACTTTCTTATCTGTTCCTCGTCTACACCCTTTGAAGTGTTGGGAAGAAGTTAATTTCTCTCTGGGCTTGAATAGCCTCATCTCTAAAAATAGTTTATTTTTTTAACCTTACAGACATGATGTGAGAATTAAATGAACTGCTATCTACTTAAGAGCTTCCTCTGCAGAAAATTAGACAAACTTCAGATATGTAAGGACAAGGATATATTATCTATTTATTTTTATAAGCTTAGTGATAGAAAATAACATTTTATAAATGGTGTAAACTAAAATTAGTCATCCCCGGATTTTAATGCTTACTGTGTTACTAATTAACTGCTTAGTTTTGTGTTAATTTTCTCATATCAATAATAGAGATACTTATTCTTATCTAATGGAGCTATTTGAGAAACGGTAATGCATATATATGTATACATATATACATATATATGTATATAAATGTAAGAGATCTGATATACAATAAATGTTTAGTAGTAGCAGATACCTTCTAACTCCCTGCTCCTATCATGTGCATGCAGACAAAAATTTAGAAATAGATTTGTGATATTGAAAATGAAATCATCCAGGGCAGGAGTGTGGTTGTCATTAATTGGCAATTTGTAACAAACTGTTAGCAGTATCTAACATTTTTCTCAGCATGAACAAAAAGTAAAAGAATAGAAGCAAGTAAACTTTTATTTTATTATCATAAAGATTCTTTATTACAGTAAGAATAGCCCTCATACCCAGTCACATAAACTGTAACTTCTCATCATAAAAACAGTTTTTTAGAAAGGCAACCAATCAATAAAGTTAACAAACATAAAAATTGTTTGAAATTTTCACTTGCTGATAACCATTATTAATATTTAATAATCACTACTTGGCAGGTTGAGATAGAAAGATCACAAGTTCTAGATGAGCCTCAGCAACTTAGTGAGATTTGCATCGATCCTTTTTCAAAACAAAAAAATAAAAAGGACTAGGATGTAGCGTGGAAGTAGAATGGCTGTGGGTTCAATCCCCTGTGCCAACACACATATATACTCATGCAAGTTTAGTAATCATCCTTTATATGCATATGATATAATCTAATTTATAACATATATAGACATATTGTAATTATAACTGGCACTTTACTTTGTGCCAATCTTTCTTTCTCTGTTTTAATTTCCAAAAAGGCATAACTGATAATATATGTGTGGCAGAGATTGACTTGTTACCTAAGCATCAAATCCTTTTCCTTTTCTTCCTGGACATCCAGCTCACCTGCACTGCCCAGCAGCCCCTGCAGTAGGGAGTGGTCATGTGACTGTTTCCAGCCAATGAAGTATAATGAGTGACATGTGCTGTTTCTGGATCTAGTCCACAAAGAGCTTCTCTATTTTTCCTTCTGATTTGATGCAGATGAGTACAGTGATTTGAAAGTCCAGTGGTGTTGAAGATGCAAGAATAAAAATGAGGGAAGAAAAAGTATTTCCTAAGCCACAGTCCATCAGAACTCCTGTTTTGGACCTTACGTAAATGACAGTTAAATCTTTATGTTAAGCCCTTAAAATCCCAGGGTTTAACTCTACAATAGCTTGTGGCAACTTAACTGATATTTATATCATTTCTCCTTTCTTATTATTTAGTTTAAAATACTTAGCAATTTCCCTTAGAAACTTTATCAAACACTAAACCTGGGCTTTATCATTATTGGCCTAGACCTTCATGAACACTTTCAATTTACTGACTGATGTCTTCTCGTCCATCTATTGTGTGCTTAATTTTTACCTTTTCTCCATCCATACCTGTTTTGTCCTTCTAGAACTCCTGCTATTGTAGAGATTCTAAAACCACCAGATTTTTTTTTTTTTTTTTTTTTTTTTTTTTTTTTGGTGGTACTAGGGGGTGGAACCCAGGGGCTTTCTACCGCCAGGCTATACTCCCAGACCTATTTATATATTTTTATTTGGAAACAGGGTCTCACTAAGTTGCTGAGAGCCTCACTAAGTTGCTGAGGCTGGCTTCTAACCTGTGTGATCCTCCTATCTCAGCCTTCCAAGTGTGGGGATTACAAGCATGAGCCACCATGTCCTGCTCCCATCAGATGTTTTAAATTTGATAAGTATTTTTTCCTGGAAGCATTTTAATGCATTGATTAAATTTTTTATGTGTGTTTGTTTCTTGTAGCCATCCAAACTGCCATTATATGTCATAATTCAAGTATATGTTCTGGGTTCTCTGCATATTTTTCCTCTGTCTGGCTACTGATTTTTAAATGAATTGCATTTCCCTTTGCTATGTCATGGTTCAGTTCATCATGGAGTCTCAGCTCTTACTGCTGGAGTTGTGGGTTGGAGAAGCAGCTGCCTCTGCCTTATGAATCCAAGATATAGCAGCCAGCAAGTGGCCAATTTCTTGTTAAGAAGTTGTTTCCTATATATCCAGCTGCAAAAGCTGTGCTCTCCCTGGTTTAGGGGTCAGGAGTATTCAGTCTTATTATCTAGCAAAAGTTCAGTATCTTTTACAGGAACACTCAAGCATTGCCTTCCTCTCTGGTCCATGACTTCCTACAAACCAAGCATTACCCAGCAGAAAAAAGCCTTAAACCACCAGCTCTACACTGTAGGCCCTGCCTGTCCGTGAAGATCAGAATCGACCAGTCTAGGAGTGGTGTGTGGACTGTAGTCAACCAGGGAGGGAGGACAGACGACAGACTGATATTCTCTTTCCAGAATCAGCCACATAAAATCTTTCTTACATCAGATGAGATTTTGCAGCTATTGTTTACCCTGTGGCTGTTAGTAATAAAATCATTACAAGTAATGTTTCCTGCGGTATTTAAAAAGTTGGAGATGAGCTCTGAGCCTGTATGTGCTCGGAACTCACTTGCCTTGCCTCTTTATCACTTTGTGTATCTTTTACCATCATTTTGACTCATCATTTTAGTTGGAGTCTATTTTACCCTCATAAATTATTTACTCCTGCTAACATTTTCTTACTTGTTCTTTCATAGGATGGTCCTTGTGAGTCTCTTAGGGGAACTCTTGAGAATTTTTACTAACGTAGTTTCTTCATATGTTGTGAAGATAGATACGTCGTGATTGTATGTCATTTATGAAGGCCCCGAAAATTCACATGATCTGCTCCCCTACGATCCTCTAATCATCCTCCACTATCCTCCTTGAGAGAAGGAGGCCTATTTTTTAAAACATGAAAAGTCCTTTGTTAGGCATCTGATGAACTACGGATAAAGAGTGAGCCCTTTTCCCCCCAGGCTTTTTATTGGTAAAGAGCCACTGATGAACTATTTCTGAGCATAGATTGAAAGCATTGCCCTCCAGACTGGTGGAAGGAAAGTTCTGTTTGTGTGCTCATTTGGTTTGGGGACAAAAATCTGACAGCTCTGTCAAGGGTGTGAATATTCTGTTAGCAAGTAACCAACTCTGACAAGTTGGACTTTATCATCCTCTGCAGTTTGAATGAGCGTGAGGCCTATGGTAAGAATGGAGATGAGGCGGAATTGAAGATGGAACTTTCTGGAAGTCAGGGGGGTCTGGGCATAACCAAAGCATATATGTAACACCACAAACACATAGAGCCCTTTGAGCCTATGTATAATTCAGAAAGTTGAATTTTGGATCTCTTCATGTGAATTTTTCAAATAAATTTGTGCCCTATGTTTTTCAACATAATCAGATTGGCATGCTAAATTTTACATGAAATCAATAGGCATGCCCTTTCTGAGGAAATATGCCACAGACAGTCCAGGTCAAAACCCTGCAAAATATCAATAGGTGTACGAGATCTCCTATTCTCACAGGCTTACCCTGTTACACATTTCAAGAGAGAAGTTAGTGAAGCCAAAAATGGTGGGATGAGAATGTGAATATTGTAGTTTCAAAAATAGCGAGATTGTCCAATGCAATAGTAGCTCAGCAACATTCCATGAGGAACGTGCACCATGAACGAAATCATCAAAGATGGGTGGCATTTAGGTTTGTAGAAAGGAGAATTATTAATATCACAGAAGTAGAAATATAAATATATCATAGAGAGTGAGGCCATCTTTTGATTCTGAGCTGACAGAAAAGAGCACTAAGAATATTGTGATTTTCTCCTGTTGGAATCAAAGAAATTTGAAGTTAAAAAATATAAAAGTAGCCAGGAGTGGTGACTCACGCTTGTAATCCCTGCGCTTGGGAGGCTGAGAGAGGAGGATTGCGCAGGTTCAAAGGCAGCCTCAGCTACTTAGTGAGGCTCTCAGCACCTTAGTGAGACCCTGTTTCCGAATAAAATATAAAAATAGGTCTGGGAGTGTAGTCCAGAGGTAGAAAGCCCCTGGGTTCCACCCCCAGAAACCCAGTACCACTATATATATATATATATATATATATATATATATA
This sequence comes from Muscardinus avellanarius, assembly GCF_963383645.1. Taxonomy (NCBI): domain Eukaryota; kingdom Metazoa; phylum Chordata; class Mammalia; order Rodentia; family Gliridae; genus Muscardinus; species Muscardinus avellanarius. Next base: position 73,139,625 of record NC_137793.1, on the reverse strand, counting down.
TATATATATATATATATATAGTCGGGCATGGTGGCACACACCTGCAATCCTAGTGCTTGGGAGGCTTGAACAGGAAGATCACAGGTTTGAGGCCAGCCTCAGCAATTTAAGGAGGCCCTCCTGCAACTTAGTGGGACCCTGACTTGAAATAAAAATAAAATAAGGCTGGGGTGTAGCTCAGAGGTAGAATACACTTGAATTCAATCCACAGTAACACACACACACACACACACACACACACACACACACACCACAAATTTAAAAGCCCCCCATGTGGTCATTTTCTAAACAGGCAGATCCTGGAAACCCTGATAACTCAAAAACACAGTTTAAACAATTCTGTGTTCATATATGGAGTTATCAATACCAGTTTTAATACTATGTACAGGGAGGGGAAGGAAGCAGGGTGGATCCTAGAAGGAAATACCCAAGCGTTATGTGCCTATACGACCCTCATTATAATATATAACTTTAATGCAGTAATAAGAAAAATGTAGGCAAATGGAGGAGCTAAAGCTGGAGATTGGTCGGAGAGGCAGATGGTAAGGATGGTGTGAGGCCTGGGGTACAGGAATGTGCTAGTCCTAGGTATTACTACAAAATGGCGCCAATCGTCTGTACTCTTTGTGTTTTATTTCTTCTCTTGAAAAGCCACTGCTCTGCTACAGGTTACCATTTGTATTACGTTTTAGCTGACTTTGACATTCTGCGACATTGAGTCTGTACACTGGAACTTTCCATTGCACCAGTGGCAAGGGAAAGAGGAACAGGCTGTGGGGGGAGTGAAGTTTGAACAAGAGTATATGAGGATTTAGAAACGAGTCTTGAGTCTTAAAAATCATATGTCAGCCCTGTGCACTTGCATTTATTCATTTGATAGTAGATATTTACTCAGATTTACCTATAATATTCCAGCAAAGGAGAGAAATGCAACCAGATATCATATTTCCACCCTCACAGCGCTCACAGCTCCACAAAACACTGACAGTCCCTCGTCACCAGATACAATTTGCTTTCAAAGAATAAATCCTCCCTTCGATATTTAGCCACTGCTTGGACATTTCCTCATATAAGGGGTGTATCACCCTTCCCTTCAAGCAAACTAATTTCAGTTTCTGTTTTGGAATAGTTCTTATTGCCAAGATATTAGTTATGTTATTAATGTAAAATTGGCCTCCTTAGAGTTGATCTCAAAATCATCATCATTTTCCATAAATGTTTTCTTTTCTTTCTTTTATCATTGCTATGTTGTAATCATACATCCTGATGATGTTCAGAGCAAAAGAGACATATATGCACTCAGTAAGCCTCCCCTAGCTCCCACCCCCTCCCTGCCCCTCCCCGTGTATGACAATGGGATCAGCAATGACAAGTTTGTGTATGTACGTCATGTCCATTGAAGTGTTTCCTTCAGAGTTGCCCTTCCCCACCGCCTTTCTCCTTTAGACACCCTCCATTATTCTCCTAGGGTTTCTCCTTCTTTGTCTAGAGTACCTTTTATAACCCAATTTCTCCCTAGCTTTCGTATATGAAGGAAAATATCTTCCATTTTTTATGAGTGATTTATCTCAGCATAAAACTCTCTAGTTCTATTCATTTTCCTGCAAAAAAAAACATAATTTAGTTTTTCTTTTCCATGAAATGTTTTCTTTTCATATACTTTTATCAATGCATTAGAGTCTCCCATCATAATGTAGTTCACAATGATAATGGCAGGCATGCACACAGCCCTGGGTGAGCTTTCTCCCAGCTCCCTCCCGACTCCCTGCATACAAGATACTGAGACTGGCATTTCTCACCTATGTACATAATACCAATGCAAGTGTTCACTTCACTATTTCTTCCTCTTTTCCTCTCCCTTCCCTAAACATTTTCAAATTAGATTACTAGGCTCTGCCCTAAAGCCACTGAATCAAAATCAACAGCGATTGTGATATTAATCTTAAAAAATATATTAATCTTAAAAACTCCACAGATGATTCTGAGGGACTCCACAGATGACTCTGAGGGACACCAGCATAAAGGATCACTGTCACATATCTTCCTCTTATCATTCCTAGTTCTCTACTCTATAATTATACTAAACAGAGATGAATCCCTTTTTTGCTCAACTGTCTTTTAATGTGTGTGTGTGTGTGTGTGTGTGTGTGTGTGTGTGTGTGTGTGTGTGTTACTGGGGTTCCTGGAAACCCTTCTACCTCCAGGCTACACTTCCAGACCTATTTTTACATTTTTTATTTGGAAACAGGGTCTCCTAAGACAGTGAGGCTGGCTTCGAACTTGCAGGATCCTCCTGTCTCTGCCTCCCAAGCATGGGGATTACAAGCATGCGCCAATACGCCCGGCTCAGTTAGTATTATTTTGAGTCTTATATCTATCATCAATATATTTGCTTTATATCAATATTTGTGCCAAATATAAAAACCAATAGTTTGGAAATGAATTTGAATTGTAGATTGTTGTCACTTTCTGCCTTTTTGTTTTTGCTAGGCTTTGAACCCAGAGACAGTCTATCTCCAAGCTATGCCCCCAGCCCTATTTTATTTTTATTTGGAAACAGAGTCTTGCTAAGTAACTGAGAGCCCCACTAAGTTGCTGAGGCTGGCCTCAAATCTATGATCCTCTGTCTCAGCCTCTCAAGTACTGGGATTACTAGCATTTATCACCACACCTAGATACTTTCTGCTATTTGAGCTACCTTTTTTAGCAATAAAACACAGAATAACAATATACCTGATGCCCAAAAGAGAAGAAGGAGAAGGAGGAGGAAATAATGATGCAGAGATGGTCCCTGAACTTTAGGTAAATAGGTACATTTCTAAGGTTCTAAAGAACTTTATAATAAAAGGAATGACTACCAAATATTATTTCTCACCAGGCCATTCACACATGCACTCAGATGTAGAGGAAGTAAGAGAGCAAATTTAAGGAGAGTTTCATTGAAGGCAGTTATATGAATGATGTAAAAAAAAAAACTCCTTAAAGTATCTTAGTGCAAATTAAAGTGGCACATATTTTATAATAAGGGAAATGATAATCAGGGTGATTTAGCAGCACTTTAATAAAATGCTATCTTGGAACATGGGTCTCCGAGGGCAGAGGCAGTTATTTGTGCAATGCACCACTCCAATCCCCAGGCATTCATAGCTCAACTCGTACTGAAGGATTTCAGTGTCTTTGTAAAAGGAAATTCACTTCTATTGGATTATAAGAAGTGGGAATGATCTAGTAAAGATAGAAGAGAAAAAATTTTTTAAAAATTAAAGTTGAAGTTGAAAAATGGGTCAGAGGTTTAATGGAAAAGAACTATGTTTATTTATTTATTTATTTATTTATATATTTATTTATTTTTGGTGGTACTAGGGATGGAACCCAGGGGCCTTCTACCTCCGGGCTACACTCCCAGACCTATTTTATATTTTATTTAGAAACACAGTCTCTTAAACCAGCTGAGGCTGGCTTCGAACCTGCGCGATCCTCCTGTCTCAGCCTCCCAAGCGCGGGGATTATAAGTGTGCTCCACCACGCCCAGCTGAACTATACTTACTTTAAAGGAAGGACATAATAAGCAATCCAGGTGCCTGTACCTTAAACAAAAACCATGATTCCTGTTTCCACTCCAAAGTCCTCCTATTCTCCATTATTTTCTTTTACCCTTATAAATAGCATTATCCAGTTTTTTAGATACAAACCTCGGGTCATCCTGGTTCCCTCATTTTCCCTCTTTCCCATGTTCAGTCTATCAGCAATTCCTTCCCCTTCCTCCACTGCTTGCCCCACACCTCCCTCTGCTTCTTTCTCATGGACAACCACATATACCTGCTGATTAGTTTTCTATCTTATCTACTACTTGCTCCTCCTAGTTCATTTTAGCCACCGTGATCCTTTTAAAATATATGTGAAGTGTGGGGTGGGAGACGGTACCAAGCACAGTCTGAATTTATGCCATTTCCAATATGATCCACATAAAAATAAAATTTAAAAATTTAAAAATTTATTGGCTCCAATGAAAAAATGTGTGTGTGTGTGTGTGTGTATGTGTGTGTGTGTGGTGTGAAATCATGCAATCATGTCCCTGTCCTGTTTGATAAACTCCAAGAGCTTTTCTGTACATGCAGAGACTCCAAGCTCCTTACCATGATCTCCCAGGCCTCACACCATCTGGTGCCTGGCTGCCTCTTCACCCTCATCCCTCCCAAAACCCACCTCACTTAATTGCTCTCGTGCTTTCC